>NC_091146.1:35343327-35455865 GCF_041381155.1 Argopecten irradians | reverse complement strand
GTATCAATTGTGTTTAGGGTCGGGAATGGATTTCTGCTAAAATAAAAAAAAAATTATTTTAATATATTATAGTTGCACAAACATTCTGTCTCATTCAATTGTAAAGAAGGAACTATGATTATGATTTTCCCTTCTATCCCCTTTATTAAAAAAATAATGAATACATGTAGTTGATATAAAGTGAAAAGACTCCACATCACTTCTGCATAGGAATACAAACACACACTTCCATTGTTACCGTCAGCCATTTTGTGGTTGGGATTTGTTTTGAATATGAAGGATCAAGAAGGCCCTACAAAGTTGTATTTTAAGGATATACCACTTCAGTACATGATGATTCAGTACAAACAGTTACAAACCTCAAATGTCAAATTTCAAAATGGTTGACTTTCAACATTGTTGGTATATTATATAATCCTACAATGAATCCAAAGAAAGACTACATATGAAATTTGAGACAAATCCTTTCTGTATGTAATGAGTAAAAGCCACCGTAACAACTTCAACTTACATTTAAATTACAATATCCATGTTGGCTGCCTGTCGGTAGTATTATTGCCTAGCCAGTCCTTAAATGTAAATATCTAGGGTTAAGGGAATGAAAGAGACAGCTGCATTTCTATCTTTGTACTATCTTTGAAAATGTTGTAACACTTTACCTATCCAAATCCTCAAGACGACTGCCTGTGAGCCATGCTGTTTAATCTAATCATTCTTTAAATGCAAAAATGCACAATAATGGTTCTAGGGACAGTGTATGCTTGATAGTTGAGAAATATTTACTACTTGACATCAATTGACTACTTTCTGAGAGAAAAACAAAATTCAACTATAAATCTAATTATGACTGCCTGTCGGCCACCTTGTCATCCAACTGGTTCAAAATCATAACAGCCAAACAGCCACATTGACCCCTTGGCCACCCCCTCCCCCCCAGGCGGTGGGGAAAAATTTGTAAAAATTGTTGATGGATGGAGGTGGCCGGACAGAAGACAGCCAGCAGAGGCCATGCACCATTTCATGTATATTGAATAAACCTTTGCCCTTCTAACAAGAATTCTTATTTGTCTTAATAAATTCCTTCAGCAGCTTATGTTGTTTTCGGAAGCCGGATTCATCTTAAGTGATAAAATAGAATTTTTTAAGATGAAGTATATTTGTCATCGGGCCTCAGTAGTTTAAGCTTTACTTGGAACCAATGTCTTTAAAGTTATATTAAGGTTGTATTCTTCTGAGGTTTCAGTCCCGTTGAAGTCTCGTTTCGACATAGATCAAAGAAGTTATGAGATTTTAAGATAAAATCTATCAATATCTTTAGCAAGTTGCCAGTTGCAAATTCTGTCAAAAAATTACATTTCTATTTTTAGTAGATTTTTTTATACGGGGACTTTAAGAAATGGTCCATTTGGTGGCCATTTTGAAATTGTGTCTTTTTTCGCTTTGAATAGCGCCACAGTTTTACCATTTTTTACTGAAATTGTTTTTACGTAAATCATCACTGCGCCAGTATTTTTAGCTGTATCAAACTAATTTTTGCTGTAAATCGTTACTGGGTTGAGCATTAATGTGTGAAATGATACACTTTTGTCACTTTATTTTGACATTTAATGGTAATTTGGGGCACTTTTTTTTTTACTCCAAAATACTGAAAAATAACAAATATTCAAATGGGGCAAAAAAGTAAGCACAAGGACCCCTTATTTTTCTGCCTGATTTAGAAAGAACAACCCTTTCCCTGTTGATATGCAAAATATGAACAAAAGTTTAATACCAGAACTTTTTCTATAAAGGGTTAAATTTGGCAAAAATGGCTGAAAATGGTGCATTTTTTAGCTCAAAATTAAGGGGTAGGGTAGCATATGTTGTTATTCTGAGAAAAAATATTAGTCTTATTAATCAAAACTGGTATGTTTTTAAAGAAGACTACTGGAAATAAATTCTACAAACATCCATACATATCAAAACACCTCGATAGGAAATTATGACTTTAATCTCATGTGTATATGGTCAAAACCGCAAAATTCCCATAAAATCCAATATTTTGTCAACTAGGTATCTTTGAGTGACACAATATCTCAAAAACGAGCACACGGACATATGTTTTTTCTTCCATTTTCGTTTATATAACATGAACTCCTATTTCCAAAAATCTATATGAGAAAAAAAGTTTAATACAAGAAAATTTTGACTTCTCAGAGGAGTACATCCTTAATGTACAATCTTAATACACATCAGACAGCTATACAGTTTAATAACTGTATATTGACTTTTTATCAAACTTTTAACGTTCAATTTTACAATCATGTAATTTGAGTTCTGGCTTTTACCCCTTCTGACATTGTTTTCTGCTGACTTTCCACAGTATCCAGTCTGGCTTTCACAGATTTCTGTTCGGTTTCCATAGTATCCTGCCTGGCTGACATAGATTTCTGTTCGGCTTCCATGGTATCCTGCATGGCTGACATAGATTTCTGTTCAGTTTCCATGGTATCCTGCCTGACTGACATAGATTTCTGTGCCTCTACATGGACCAAATTAAAAAGAGACATAATAAAGTTTTCTTTATGGTTTTAAATAATTGTCTATAGATATAGCCAAACTGACCACTTTTGTCCTGCTCCTCAGGTGTCCGGGAATGCTACCAATGCAATAGAAGTGCTATTTATTATTTAGTTTAGGAAATGGAACCGTTTATATGAAACTATCAAAATTCAACCTTCTTGGCCCGCCCTTCAAGCCCCCAGAAGATCAGGCCCACCACTTGTATAATTTTGTATCACTAAACCATAAATTGAGACCTGTGGTGATGAAGAAGAATTAGATTGTTGACGGAGGGACAGACGAGGGATGAAGGACGCTATGGTAATGCATTAGCTAACTTGGTCCAAGGAAAGGTGAGCTATGCGATATCATGGCGTCCTTCGTCTGTCGTCTGCCCGACCATTTGTAAAATTTTGTATCACTGCCCCATAAGTATGATGCTAAATTATTTTTTTATTAAAATTCCGACCTGTGGTTATGAAGAAGAATTTTGATTGTTGACGGACGGACGACGGACGCCATGGTATCGCATAAGCTCACTTGGTCCTTGGAACCAGGTGAGCTTTTAAATATAGGTAATAAACTTGATGGCATAAATATTTCTTTAATATTAACTTTCTGAGAAATATATATAAGGTAACACATCTAAGCTAAGCTATCAGTCTGGCGACCCAAGGGGAGCCACTATTAATGATATTTGAGACAGATCCCTTCAGTGTTTCCTGAGAAAATATTGGTAATAATCTTAAGCTATCAAAATCCAAGATGACTGCACTGTAAACCTCACCAACAGTTCGAATTATGGTAGGCCAATGGTTGTTTTACTGTAATATGTATGTGAATAGGAAATGCTTTTACTCATGACTTATAATGACTTATAAAGAAATCTGAATGGTGATGTAAATGAAAATTGTACAGTTTTGTAGCGAGCTATATGCTGAAAATGTAACAAAAAAAAAACCATCTAACACCTGTATCAATACATAAAATCAGTTGTCAAATATTTGGAAGTTATGAAAAATGTTGTTTTTATTAAATGTCAAACAATACTGTTTTGGACAATTGTCTCTTGTGTTTGCCTTGTTGAATATCAGAAGAAATTAGTTGTAATAACTTTTGCCTGCTTTTTTGTCTCTATTATACCTTTACACTAATCAATGGCACCTTGGGATCAGTCTTTAAAACTGCAATAGTTAGGTCAGCAGACCAAAACGAGAACATATATAGATTAATCTCCCTATAATTAATGAAATAAATCTCTCTACTCATTCCAAGCTTCATTAATATATATAAGTCAATATATATCAGTAAGCGCTGACCGTATAATTGATCGTTACCTACTTTCACGCTTTTCTATAGTATGTTATCTTACAGTACAAAACTTACCTGTCAGGCCCTCAACAACAGCCTCAAATTCATCACGCTGTTTTTTCAGTCTCTCTATATACTCCTTCTCTGTGTCTGGGTCCATAGTCACATTCAACAGGTTGTCTACTTCTCTGACGTATGTATCTCCCGTCAGCGCGTCTTGTTCTATTTCAAAGATACACTTACGGATGATTTCCCATCTACTATTGAACTCTGTATCGGACAGAGATGCTTTTTCTAGGTGTGAAGCCTCATTCCTTTGGATCCTCAACCTGTCAATATTGGCCGCCAGTGACCGGTCTGCAGCGTCTGGTTCCTTACCCCATCCCTTTGTATGAGGTGAAATCTTGATACCCTTGATGTTACGGACAAGGCTGTAAAGGAGGCTAAAGTCCAGGTCCTTAAGGGTACCAGAAAACACATTACCAGGTGGATACAGAATCGACAGTTGATGACTTACAAGGTTTTGTCTAAGATGATGTTTTTGGCTTTTGAGAATGGCATGGAGTCCGGGCTGAGGAATGTGGGTGTCCAGAACATCTCGCAGGATATCGCTACAGACATCCAGCACAAGTCGAGACAGACGGGCAAAATTGGTGGTCTCAGTTTGAGATGGGTATCTGCTGGCCATTTTATAAAGCTGTGCAGCCTTCCTGTATCACGAAGCTGAAAAAATTAAGAAGAACATTTTTAGATTAGAGATTGTTAGGTGACATGGCTTATTCTTTCCGATAAAATAAGTTTTGAATAGTTGCAGAATATTACGGCGAAACTGCCCTTGTTGTCTGTAAACATCTACATGCAAGTAAAATTAAACCAAGTATGTCGATATATATCTAGGTATTACATGTTATAATAATAATATTGAACATCAGGTATATTGGTCTCAGTTTCGGTATTGTTCAAAGGTCAGCTGGGAATTTTGCCTTATTTGATAACCTAGCATACAAAATAGCCTATCATCAAAAACTAAAACAAAACAAGAGGCTCAAGGGCCTTAACAGTCATCTGACTACCTTGTCAATAGCTGTATAGGAAATTAATAAGATATGGTGTCATGGTTAAAAAATAAAAACACTTGGTCATGACCATGTAAGGATCACTTAATGCAAGTTTCAGTCAAACTGCATGGGTAGAACTTCAAAATGTGTTTTGACGATGGCGGCTTTGGTGGCCATCTTGGTTTTCAGGTCAACCCGACAAATACCAACACTTTGTTGGGACAATGTCAGTATCCTTAAAATTATTCAGACAAGTTCCAGCAAAATCGCACTGGTAGAACTTGAGAATAAGTTCAAACTATATTTTCAAAGATGGCGGGAGTGGTGTCCATCTTGGATTTCAGATCAACATATGATATAAAAAACACTTGGTCACGGCCATGCAAGTATCAGCTAAATCACACTGGCAGAATTTGAGAAGAAGTTCAAAATTCAAGATTTTAGAATATTTGACCCCCCTGACCTTGATAGTTGTTCAAGGTCATTCATTTCAATAAATTTTCATAACCCTTCATCCCAGCATGCCACAGGCCAAATATGAGTACCCTGGACCTTTTGGTTACTTAGAAGAAGTCATTCAAAGATTTTAGCCTATTTGACCCCTGTGACCTTGAAAATAGGTCAAGGTCATTAATTTTCACTTATTTGACGCCTGTGACCTTGAATGAAAGTCAAGGTCATTCAATTGAACAAACTTTGTAGCCATTCATTCCAGCATGCTACAGGCCCAATATCAGGTCTCTAGGCCTTTTAGTTATTCACAAGAAGTCGTTTAAAGACTTTAGCCTTTTTGACCCCTGTGACCTTGAATGAAGATAAAGGTCATTCATTTGACCAAATTTGGTAGCCCTTCATCCAAGCATGCTGCACGCCCAATATGAGTATCCTGGGCCTTTTGGTTCTTGAGAAGAAGTCGTTTAAAGATTTTACCATATTTGACCCAAGTGACCATGAATGAAGATCAAGGTCATTCATTTGAACAAACTTGATAGCCCTTCATCAAAGCATGTCACAGGCCCAATATCAGGTCTCTAGACCTCTTAGTTATTGACAAGAAGTTGTTTAAAGATTTTAGCCTTTTTGACCCCTGTGACCTTGAATGAAGGTCAAGGTCATTCATTTGAACAGACTTGGTAGCCCATCATTTCATTCAAGGTCATTCATTCCAAATATCAGTACCCTGGGCCTTTTGGTTATTGAGAAGAAGTTGTTTGAATGAAAAGTTTACACACGGTATACAGCGCACGGCGCACGGTGACGGACGGTGCATGATGACAATAGGTCACCCTGACCCTTCATCCTGACCCTTCGGGTCAGATGACCTAAAAATCGAATTATGCATACCGGAATGTGAAAAAAGTGAATCAATATAAAAATACGGCGTCTCATATACATGTAAAAGGGCATAAAAATCGCACTGATAGAAAAATGCGAATTTTTTGTCTTGATAAATCCTACCTTGACAGTTAATAAGTGTATGTTAGTAGATTGTACATTTTGTCTGGGTTGGGATTTTCACTACACAAGCGCTTAACACTCGAAACCCTTAGATTGATAGTAATAAATGGATACGACTTCAGGTTTCCAAAATCTGCATGAGTAACCATACTAGGAACTTTATGTGCAAGCCCGGGCTTCTTTTATATAGCAAGCTACACTCCTGACATGTAGTATACCTGAAATACACAGTAAGTTGTATGTTTAGCATTCGTAACATATTTAAACCCCTGTGACCTTGAATGAAGATCAAGGTCATTAATTTGGACAAATTTGATAGCCCTTTATCAAAGCATGTTACAGGTCAACTATTACTACCCAGGGTCTTAGGTATCCTACAGAGGTTGTTTAATGATTTTAGCATATTCCATCCCTGTGATCTTGAATCAAGGTCAAGGTCATTCACTTGAGCAAACTCGCCAACATATTGGGAACAGGCAAATGGTTTATTTGTACAAGAATATTTCGTGAATATTACGTATGCAGATGTCAACTTGTACATTGTATCATGTTAAGCGAATACGATCTTCAGTAAGCACCAACACCTTCGGGAAACAAGACTTTATTTACACATGTAGTTGAACGATAAGATATAACTACATGTACTGTATTTAGATAACATTTCCTGTTTTGAGAAAATGATGGAAGTACTGTGATTCAGTTGATCAAATATTATCTTACCAAATAGCAAATGTCAGCTAGTGTCAACAACAGTATTATCAGTGTTTTTTTTTTGTCGAATCTACAGCCGAACTTCGGCTGTTTCCCCTAGCCAAAAAATGCCATATTTTCCCAATTTTGAAGTCAAATTTCCCAATAAAAACTGATCAAATTCAGTGACTTTTGTGTTGATAATTTGTAACAGATTTTCATTCCTAAAATGTATGAATATAGTCTTCATTACTTAAACAAACAAGGACATAGTCATTCAGATCCCCCGCCAATGGAGATATCAAAGCTGAAGTAAGTTTGATTGTGGAGACTTATGTGAATGAAAAAAAAAACAGGAAAAAGGAAGTTGAGCTAAAGAAAGATTGAGTATAATTCAAGTAGAGCGGGGCTGCAATTGTTGAATCAGGTATACAGCCTTGACATTTATATTAGACTATATACACAAAGATGGGTGGAGTTTTGCAAAGTAACATTTACCATTTACCATGATATTTTCAGCAATGTTTCCATGGTAACGGAAAAAGTGCAAAAACAGAAAATCTAAAAATAGCAAAAGGTACTACTAGACCATAAAAAAGAATGTGTCTATGAAGTTTCATGGAAATATCTCTGCTTGTTTTAGAGTTATGCTCCGGAAATGAACCTGCTACAAAAATATGATATTTTCAGCAATGTTTCTATGGTTACAGAAAAAAGCACAAACAGTGAAAACCTAAAAATAGCAAAAGGCACTACTAGACCATAAGAACAATGTGTCTATGAAGTTTCATGGAAATACGTCTGCTGGTTTTAGAGTTGTACGCCGTAAACGATTCTTACACAAAAATCCGCCATTTTCAGCAATGTTTCCATAGTTACAGAAAAAAGTACAAAAAGTGAAAACCTTAAAATAGCAAAAGGCACTACCAGACCATAAGACTAATGTGCCTATGGAGTTCCGTGCATATATATCTCAAACAGTTTTCCAGTTATGCTGCGGAAACGAACCTGGTACAAAAATATGATATTTTCAGCAATGTTTCCATGGTTACGGAAAAAATGCAAAAAATGAAAACCTAAAAATAGCAAAAGGCACTACTAGACCATAAGAACAATGTGTCTATGAAGTTTCATGGAAATATCTCTGCTGGTTTTAGAGTTGTGCTCCGGAAACGATTCTTACACAAAAATCTGCCATTTTCAGCAATGTTTCCATGGTTACAGAAAAAAGTACAAAAAGTGAAAACCTTAAAATAGCAAAAGGCACTACTAGACCATAAGACCAATGTGTCTATGAAGTTTCGTGGAAATATCTCTTCTGGTTTTAGAGTTATGCTGCGGAAACGAACCTGGTACAAAAATATGATATTTTCAGCAATGTTTCCATGGTTACGGAAAAAATGCAAAAAATGAAAACCTAAAAATAGCAAAAGGCACTACCAGACCATAAGACCAATGTGTGTATGAAGTTTCGTGGAAATATCTCTACTGGTTTTAGAGTTATGCTCCGGAAACCATTCGTACGGACGAACGGACAGACGGACGGACGGACGGAACCCATTTGGGCGGGGGATAATAATTTGGGATAAGAAAGAATTTTTATTTCACAAAATGAAAACAAAATCGAAATGAGCATAAACTAGGTCGCAAGGTGCACCTTCAGTTCAGAGACATTTTACAGACATTCAAGCTGATAAAAACAATAGTTAACTGCTTTTAAGTTAAATTTAACCATTTTTAGTCGTCTAATTATTATTTTTTCGACATAATCAAGGAGTTTTTCTGTGTAAAACGATCTCTGTTCAAGGTAGGAAGTAGCACTTGGGAGAATTTCCCATAATCATTTTTTAATATGATATTCTGGCAAAATGATGGCTTATTTGTGCCAATTCTTAGCTTTGTAGAGAGTCAAATTGGTGGCATTGTGACATAAAATTAACAGTTATAACAATTTGTATCATAAGACCATTACACTTTATAATGTTGAATATATATAAGATGTACTTATGGGTAGGGATACAGAAAGGCTAATTTCTCAAAAATTCAATTCATTTTTTTTATATTCTTTCATCGTAACACATACAACTGTCTAATCATGTGGACAAAAAATCAAGAAAATTAAACGATACAATTTTTTGAAATTATGTATTTAAGTTGAAATTCAAATGGAAAATTTGGCCCTTTTAGGCCTCATTTATACGCATTCCCGTGAAAATTTCACAATCAATGTATTTTTAAGAGTGGGAACTACATTGAGGTCATTGATAGCCATATAAACTTACATATTAAAGATAAAAAATGTTGTTGTTTGTAATATTTCAGTCTATTACCAAGCTTTGAAAATATGTGTGTGAAATTGTATTTTGAGAAAAACAGACTGTAAAGTGGGGTTATTGAGAGTACAATATCTCCAAAACCGCACGGTCAAATTTCAAATAAAAGTCTTAATAAACAGTTTATCAACCAATCTTTCAGTGGGCAAATTTTAAAGAAAATTAAACGAGGGGAATTTTTTAAGCCTAACTGTATCGAACCACCTTAATCAAAATAAATAACTTCTAAATATTTCATCTTCTTTGATATGGTCAACACCTTACTAGTTATCTCCCTTTGCATATAAATATACTATGACATCCTGCTTTAGATATCAGCAATAATAGAGTCTATTAGACTTAATGTCACTAGATACAATAATTTTTAGTAAATCATATAAATATCAATCATGGGCCTGTTTGTCTATGCCCTCATTTTAAATTTTAAATTCTACAAGGACGATATAACACCATATTAACAAAACAAAGTTTCTTAATTTTTATATAAGATATGACGTTTCTTTATCAAATGTCAAAAGCAATTTTTAATGCTAATATTAATTACAATAAAAGCATTGGTCAAAGAACGCCACACTGAAGAATGCAGCGTTTGGGCAATGATGTTTGCAAAGGAATATTGACTCGTTGTTTCTAAAAATGGAAACACCGAGTCAAAATGCTATATATTGATTGTCACGTGACCATGTGTTAGCCAATGAAAATAGTGAATCAGAGCATATCTGATATTTTATGATTATTGTACATTTCAAACATATAACAGATTTTGTATATAAATCAAGATTAAATTTATTCATGTTTACAAGAAATCTGCATTTACATAGGTAAACATCTGATGGTTATTAAATAAACTTATATCACACTATCACTGGGAAATTTTTATCATACCAAAAATTCAGAACTCGCTAGATTGAGGTGAAGCACTGTGGGTAAATATTACTTAATTTTGTGATGATAAAAATTGCTGTCTTACACTTAATCCGTCGTTATAGCACAATCGAAAAGGGAGATAACTAGGTTGCTAGTTTCATACGAAAACAACGGAATGACGTAACATACTAAAGTACAGAACTACCTCTCATTACGGAACTAACGTGTCTGTCATGGTTACGGAACAATTGATGGTTAATTATGACGTCATAGTTAGTTGTTTGTATACAATATCAATGATGGCCCAAGTAATGGTTGATAATGTAGGAGATAGAACAGAAAAAAGACTCTATTGGCTAACGAAGTATTAGCTTTATTCCAGAACGGTAACAAAACATCGCCAACTTCGTCCAAGAGGTTGCGACTATTAGAATCTTAAATGGGTCTGTCAAATGGGCAGGGATATCTCTACCCGAGTGAAATATTTTGGCTTGTCAACCCAAGGCTTGCCGATGGGATGAAGACCAAAAATCATTCATTTGGGTTGAGATATTCCTGCCCACTTGACAGATCCATATTTGATTCTTTCTCTCCAATACTGATTAGAAAAAAATGCCATTTCAGTGGCTTTCCAGCTTTATCATCGCGCCATTATCACAGGAACATCGTATATATGTGTCAAAATTGATGACGTCATTGACAGTGCACGACGCGGTTACGCAGCGTGTATTGATGACGTCACGTTATTGTATAGTGCGTATGAGCTGCCTTACACCACCTGTGTAAGATGAGTTTTCACTGATTTGTCACCGGTTTTAGCCGTGAGAGATTTCTTTGTCAACCATTAGGGTACGATATATTGCGCACGCTAACCTGTTGAACCCAAAGACAATTACGGGACGTCATGACTTGATGCGGTGTAAAGGTGGCGTACATTGTTGATGACGTCATCAATATTTACGTGCATTTGACGGAACCATGTTCATGTTGCGGTGAAAATGCTTGTTGTTTGGCTATTATCTCATCTTTTTCTTTTGTATATATGGGAGAAAGCGAATCAATCTCTACCTATGAGGGTGTGGCAATGAAATCACAACTCTCAGTCTGGAATAATGACAAATATTTCTCCCATACTTCATATAGCAGACGAAACCACTCCATTCCCAGCAGGGTATAAATTCCACCCCATTGCCGACATCGGACACTTTGATACGGAGGCTGATAAAAATATATTTTTCGGATAATATTCATACGTAACTGTATTATATCTGACAACTATGATCAATATTCAAATCACAACTATTAGTGGTAAAATCCATGGCAAACAAAACACACATATAATTCTGTTCAAATATGCCCCCATGTTTGATTTACCGGAAACCGTGACGAAATGAAACACTCAACAGGTAAAATGCTTTGAAGTTTAAAAAAAAAAGTTAAAAAAATGTTTGATATAGTTGAATTTAACAACAAATTTACATGACACACCTGAAATGTAACATTTTCACCGCTGGATGTTTTGCAACACTATGGTCAATGGGACGGAATCGTAGCTCTGACGACGACCATCTGTCAGAAATCGTCCGTCCATCGTTCAGAGCTACGTCATCGCAGCTAACCGCGCGCGCTGTACGGACACAACATGCTAACTACATGTATGTACCAAGCTGAAAGTCGGCCATGTGCCAAAAATACCTACTGACAGGACCCAAGATATTGATTATGCAGCTGCTTGAGGTGTTAGTTAATTGTTGATTGTCATTCATGATCCAATTGTCATGCCTTATTGGCGTTTTGCGTCCGTACCTCGGTTAGCTTACCTGTTCTCGGCCAGCCGACTCACCTGTCAAGGCCGCCATTTTCGAATGCGTTCGATTGCAAATTTTCGGGTGCGTTCGATTAAGAAGTCCCAAAAAATTGTGGGATTTCGCCACTGAAATCGGGAAGCGTTCACGGACGCAAACTAGTTATAAAATGACGCGTCCTTACGCGTCCCGTAAATTGCTGCCTGTCAATTAGAAAAAAAAAATAATTGGAAGGCAGATGGACATTGATGGAACAATGCTCTATTCTCTTACCACGGAAGGGTCCTTTATTCCGGAATGCAGAATGCATACTTTGATGTAAAAGGAGAAGACCAGAAATCTATAAAAGGATTCCACAAGAAAGTGTACTTTCCTGTTGAAAAATGGAAAATGTTTATCCTGGTTGCATTGATTGGTGATGAGAAATTGTCTACGAGTACCTTGCACGACAAACTGCCGAAAGCAAACAAAACTGGTATTTTTTCTACAAAGCCTTCTGTTATACAGAAGATTGCAGCTGAAATAAAGAAAGTTTCGTCGAAATAGCCTCTCCGCTATTCATATATTCATATTAATATATATATAAATACTGCTTAGAAATTCATGCCAGGTCCCTGTGGACAGTCTGGTCCGGCAGAAATAGATTATCCAAGGATTCATTATGATCCTCGATACTCCAGGGGATCACTTACATGTACGATCTCTACACCTACATGAAATCTCATAGTGAAATTGAAGGCAGCTCAGCGGAAAACATTTGACCAATCACAGGCTAGCAAAGATTTCCTTTGAAGACTACAGAGAGAGCGACGCCTAACATCAAAGCCTCACAGTCAACGACAGTGTACCGTTATACGGCTCTTTTGATGTACATCAAATGACTTAATTACCTGTTCTACTCTGTTGCCTCTAGTTTTACTATGAGATAGTCCAGGGGTGTAGAGATCGTAAGTGATCGGAACCCCTAGATTATCCAAGGATTCATTATGATCCTACATGAAATGACCACCCATGTCAAATACTCCAACAATGTTAGTGGTAGCCTATAGTACGACGAGACACTTTTGATCATTACGCCGTGTCTAACTGCCCATCAGAAGTTTCTCAATGTCGACATCTAATATTATTGCATTACCATGTGACATGTAAAGAAAGTATGCTAATATATGCAATTATTAGCAATATTAGGTAGGCTAATTCTCAGCATTCCAAATTGAATTTCAGTCACTGAAAACTGCTAATATTTCACCATACAAGCTTTGAAACTGCTTGTTAAACTGTATACATTTTACTGCAATGTTCAATCAGTGACTGCTTATTAATTAACATACAGTAGATTGAAACTGCTTGTCAGTGACAGCTCAGACCTTATAAATTAACCAGAGCAGTTCATATGTTAAATATATATTTTATAAAAATACTTAATTCAACTTCATTTACCTTCATTTTTTTAGTTTGACAAAACGACGACTGTTTTAAATTTGATGTCTGTTCATTCGATGTAATCAGTCGTCTGCTTTTGCGCCCTAGATGTGATCCGAAACTCAGTATACGAGCACTCGGAACTCCTCGGATGTAACAAAGGGCGTGCTCGTTTCACCCTCCCGTTTATGCCGATTCTGTACATCAATTTAACGATTTACTTAAACGGCCACTACCTTTCCGGAACGGCTTTTAATGTTAAGAAATGGGAATGTAAAACGAGATCGATAATTTTGTAGAGTCGCAAAAGTTATTAACTTACCGTTAATACTACATGTATCATCCCCTTCTGAACAATTTGATTTGAATACATAAAATGTTAATTTTCATAACGCGGGTCGCCTTATGTTTCCCGCCGTCATGCTAAATACCGCGCAGTAGTTGACTATCACTGCGCCAGGCGGCAAAACAGTGAAATGACTCTCCACGGTTATCATATATTACATGTACGCAGGAACCTCGGCTTAGGTCATCGGTATATATTTTCTGGTGTTATTAATGCTTTTAAGAAACATTTATGTTTTGCTCCGGAAAGGTAGTGGGCCTTTAAATATATCTTTTATGTTATGGAGATTTAACACAGAAATATAAGTGTAAACTAAATAAATCGCAAAACGGCTTATGGTGAGAGTACACTCAGATTTTTCAAATGAATGCATCAAATTCAATTTAACTAATTTAAAAAAAGATAATCGAAATTCCAAATTCATTTTGGGACTATTTTGCCAATGAAATTGTTACTCCATTGTCACCGTGTTTTTTTTCGTTATGACCTGATGAAGTATTTTTTGAAGCCAATGAACATGCTTGCCACAAGTAAAAATGAATGATTTAGGCTGGTGTCGTCTTCCGTACGGTCATGTATTTGAAGTTTTCCTCTATTCATTTCGACCTACATGTACCTCCTGTTCTATTCCTTTCTTTTAGGTTCAGAGGTCTTACAACTTCCCTTTATTTCCTCTTTATGAAACTAATATCCGTTTTGAATGTCTGATTTGCGAAAAACCAGGTAAAAATGCTGATTTTCATGCTTTCAAAAATCATATTAAATCATATTAAGGGTTACAATTGGTCATATCAAACCATGATATAATGTTTAAAATTTGTATTAATGCAGAAGTAACACAATAAAATTATACACTTAAAATTAGTTAGCTAAGGGAACCGGATGTCTCTCTGTCTGTCAACAAAGACAAAGAAGGAGTTTCCATTCTCTCTGTATATATGTTTCTGATATTGAATACTGGTATTTTGTATGATTGCATAATTGCCACTTACCTATCATGTTGATCTCACAGTTGTCTTTAAATGTTCGGTCAGTTAGACCTTAACGTCGATGCTTCAATCAAGCACCATCTATATTATTATTGTCATTATTCATAGCTGTAAAGATCCCAGGTTCGATTTATATAACACAGCACGTTTTGGTGACCTTACAGTTTCATAAAAATGTCAGTTTAGATCTAACGCTGATCCAATCAAGTGTTACCAAAAGTCATTATTCACAGGTTGTAGAGATCTCAGGTTCGATTTATATACACAGCCCAGCGGGCACAACACATCCGGAAAACGTTTTGGGGACGCTATAGATTGTTTAAAAACACAGGAGTTTGACGTTCAAAATGTCAGTTTAGATCTAACGCTGGGTACCAAAAGTCATTATTCACATGTTGTAGAGATCCCAGGTTCGATTTACATACACAGGTAGATGTAGGTAACTTTACACAGGTAATTGTTATATGACATACAAGACCTTTCTCCGACACAGGTAAAGTACGTCTAACTTACTTTCATGTACATGTAGCTGTATACACTGGAACTATGGAGACAGTGGGAATCCCCATTGACGTACTGCTTTAAAAATAGGAACAGCTAATCAATGTCCACGTGACACATCTTCTCAAATCATTCAATTAACTTGTACATGCTCGTATACATATGTTTTGTTGCACTGCCGTTATATGTAACTCTATAGTGAATTCGTGACGAAATATTTCAAAGTACACATAGCATATAAAGCATTTAATATAAATCATTGAAGGGGTGATTGTATACGGTATACATTAAATCGACAAAAGATTTACAATAAGCTACAGATATTTTCTAACGGGACCTTTAAAACTTGATTGTACATGTATATACTTAGTTAGATCAATCAACCAATTTCCAAAATATTTTTTTTAAATCAATATCATAAGACATTCTATATATGGGATCTAGATGAAGTTACAAAACCTAAGATAAAGGTCTTTCTATACACAGACAGCTGTGGTCAATGTACACAGGTTTCTGTTTGTAGAACACAGGTCTTTCTATACACAGACAGCTGTAGTCAATGTACACAGTTTTCTGTTTGTAGAACACAGGTCTTTCTATACACAGACAGCTGTGGTCAATGTACACAGGTTACTGTTTGTAAGACACAGGTCTTTCTATACACAGACAGCTGTGGTCAATGTACACAGGTTACTGTTTGTAAGACACAGGTCTTTCTATACACAGGCAGCTGTGGTCAATGTACACAGGTTACTGTTTGTAAGACACAGGTCTTTCTATACACAGACAGCTGTGGTCAATGTACACAGGTTTCTGTTTGTAGAACACAGGTCTTTCTATACACAGACAGCTGTAGTCAATGTACACAGTTTTCTGTTTGTAGAACACAGGTCTTTCTATACACAGACAGCTGTGGTCAATGCACACAGGTTACTGTTTGTAAGACACAGGTCTTTCTATACACAGACAGCTGTGGTCAATGTACACAGGTTACTGTTTGTAAGACACAGGTCTTTCTATACACAGACAGCTGTGGTCAATGTACACAGGTTACTGTTTGTAGGACACAGGTCTTTCTATACACAGACAGCTGTGGTCAATGTACACAGGTTACTGTTTGTAGGACACAGGTCTTTCTATACACAGACAGCTGTGGTCAATGTACACAGGTTACTGTTTGTAAGACACAGGTCTTTCTATACACAGACAGCTGTGGTCAATGTACACAGGTTACTGTTTGTAAGACACAGGTCTTTCTATACACAGGCAGCTGTGGTCAATGTACACAGGTTACTGTTTGTAAGACACAGGTCTTTCTATACACAGACAGCTGTGGTCAATGTACACAGGTTACTGTTTGTAAGACACAGGTCTTTCTATACACAGACAGCTGTGGTCAATGTACACAGGTTACTGTTTGTAAGACACAGGTCTTTCTATACACAGACAGCTGTGGTCAATGTACACAGGTTACTGTTTGTAAGACACAGGTCTTTCTATACACAGACAGCTGTGGTCAATGTACACAGGTTACTGTTTGTAAGACACAGGTCTTTCTATACACAGACAGCTGTGGTCAATGTACACAGGTTACTGTTTGTAAGACACAGGTCTTTCTATACACAGACAGCTGTGGTCAATGTACACAGGTTACTGTTTGTAAGACACAGGTCTTTCTATACACAGGCAGCTGTGGTCAATGTACACAGGTTACTGTTTGTAAGACACAGGTCTTTCTATACACAGACAGCTGTGGTCAATGTACACAGGTTACTGTTTGTAAGACACAGGTCTTTCTATACACAGACAGCTGTAGTCAATGTACACAGGTTACTGTTTGTAAGACACAGGTCTTTCTATACACAGACAGCTGTGGTCAATGTACACAGGTTACTGTTTGTAAGACACAGGTCTTTCTATACACAGACAGCTGTGGTCAATGTACACAGGTAACTGTTTGTAAGACACAGGTCTTTCTATACACAGACAGCTGTGGTCAATGTACACAGGTTACTGTTTGTTTGATACAGGTCTTTCTATACACAGACAGCTGTAGTCATTGTACACAGTTTTCTGTTTGTAGGACACAGGTCTTTCTATGCAGACAATTGTGGTCAATGTACACAGGTTACTGTTTGTAGGACACAGGTCTTTCTATACACAGACAGCTGTGGTCAATGTACACAGGTTACTGTTTGTAAGACACAGGTCTTTCTATACACAGACAGCTGTGGTCAATGTACACAGGTTACTGTTTGTAAGACACAGGTCTTTCTATACACAGACAGCTGTAGTCAATGTACACAGGTTACTGTTTGTAAGACACAGGTCTTTCTATACACAGACAGCTGTGGTCAATGTACACAGGTTACTGTTTGTAAGACACAGGTCTTTCTATACACAGACAGCTGTGGTCAATGTACACAGGTTACTGTTTGTAAGACACAGGTCTTTCTATACACAGACAGCTGTGGTCAATGTACACAGGTTACTGTTTGTAAGACACAGGTCTTTCTGTACACAGACAGCTGTGGTCAATGTACACAGGTTACTGTTTGTAAGACACAGGTCTTTCTATACACAGACAGCTGTGGTCAATGTACACAGGTTACTGTTTGTAAGACACAGGTCTTTCTATACACAGGCAGCTGTGGTCAATGTACACAGGTTACTGTTTGTAAGACACAGGTCTTTCTATACACAGACAGCTGTGGTCAATGTACACAGGTAACTGTTTGTAGGACACAGGTCATTCTATACACAGACAGCTGTGGTCAATGTACACAGGTTACTGTTTGTAGGATACAGGTCTTTCTATACACAGACAGCTGTAGTCATTGTACACAGTTTTCTGTTTGTAGGACACAGGTCTTTCTATGCAGACAATTGTGGTCAATGTACACAGATTACTGTTTGTAGGAAACAGGTCTTTCTATACACAGACAGCTGTGGTCAATGTACACAGGTTACTGTTTGTAAGACACAGGTCTTTCTATACACAGACAGCTGTGGTCAATGTACACAGGTTACTGTTTGTAAGACACAGGTCTTTCTATACACAGGCAGCTGTGGTCAATGCACACAGGTTACTGTTTGTAGGACACAGGTCTTTCTATACACAGGCAGCTGTGGTGAATGCACACAGGTTACTGTTTGTAAGACACAGGTCTTTCTATACACAGGCAGCTGTGGTCAATGTACACAGGTAACTGTTTGTAAGACACAGGTCTTTCTATACACAAGCAGCTGTAGTCAATGTACACAGTTTTCTGTTTGTAGGACATATGTCTTTCTATACACAGGCAGCTGTGGTGAATGCACACAGGTTACTGTTTGTAAGACACAGGTCTTTCTATACACAGGCAGCTGTGGTCAATGTACACAGGTTACTGTTTGTAAGACACAGGTCTTTCTATACACAGGCAGCTGTGGTCAATGCACACAGGTTGCTGTTTGTAGGACACAGGTCTTTCTATACACAGACAGCTGTGGTCAATGTACACATGTGACTGTTTGTAAGACACAGGTCTTTCTAAGGTGACCTTCTAGCGTGTGGTTACTTGTGGATTCTGAATTGAAGGACAGTTTGGCTTTCCTATCTTTATTTTGTAACACATTTGACATGACAAACGAGGACACTTTCATTCTTCACATACACACACATACACCTTATACTATCAAATATACACACAGAGAGACGAAAAACAAAAACAAAACAGAAAAGAAAAACAAAGAGAAAGGAAAGAAAGAGAGAGAGAGAGAGAGAGAGAGAGAGAGAGAGAGAGAGAGAGAGAGAGAGAGAGAGAGAGAGAGAGAGAGAGAGAGAGATAAAGGGGAGGGGTAGACAGAGAGATGGTATTTAGAGTGGCATGTACAGTAAGCGAAGATCGAAGAAATGAGAAGTTATATCGGCAAAAACAAAAAAATGATAATAATGAATAAATAAATAATAATAATAATAATAAAAAATCTAAATATATATATAAAAAGATTGTATACACTTAAGATTATCATATTGCGAATACTTCAGGGTGAAGTGTACGAATAAAAGGTTAAAGTTTAGCTATTTTTTTCCCATTTTTCCAGTCTTTCTCAAATTTAATTTTTGCTCTTTCTCCTTGTCTGTAAGCTATATATTTCTGAGTATTATAATAATCTTTTAAAGAATTGACAAGACCATTTGTACTGAGAGACTTATGGAGACATCTCATTCTATAAATATACTGTTTTATAACTAGCAGAATATCATTGTCAGCTTTGAAGGAAATGGAGTTGGAGGAATGTAGACCAAAAATAAAAGTTTATTTATTGAAACCAAAAGGAATGAATAAAACATCAAGTAGAGCTGTGAAACAATCTAAAAGATTTTGTACTTCTTTACACTCCCATAAAATATGAGTTATTGTTTCATTTTCGGAATTACATATATAACAATAAGGAGAAACAGAAAGATGTGCTTTAAAAAGAAAAGTGTTTGTTGTTAAGATGTGGTGATTTATAGCCACTGTAACTTTGTGTTCTTAGTAATATGGAATGGAATTTTGTAAATTTGAGACCAAGTTGCATCATCAGGATCAAAGTCTTTGTTCCACTTAACTTTACCAGAAGGCACAGCTTCGTTATGTATTGAAATATTGTAAAAATCTTTAGTACCTTTTCTTTCCTTTAGAAAATATTCAACGCTAATTGGTACATATGGATACGGAAGTTTTGATTGAGGAATTACAGCCGATGATAAGAACTTTTTAACAGCCGATATTATACTATGATAATGAAGAAAGTTGGTATTTGCATTGTACCTGTGAAGAAACTCATTGAAAGTGTAAAAACTCTTTGTAGTACTGTCTCTTAATAGATCATTGATTGTAATAACATTTTTTTTCAAAAAGATTTTTATCATAAATTTACTTCTTATCAACAGTTATATTTTTATTAAACCAAATAGGGCTTTCCTATCTTAGCTTTTGGTAATAAATCATGAATATGTTTACGCCAAGCTGATTTGTGTTTACAAGTAAACATCGGAGCTATGGAGACAGCTAAAATTTCCACTGACGTAATGACTTAAAATTAGGAACAACCAGCAAATGTT
Source organism: Argopecten irradians (assembly GCF_041381155.1). Taxonomy (NCBI): domain Eukaryota; kingdom Metazoa; phylum Mollusca; class Bivalvia; order Pectinida; family Pectinidae; genus Argopecten; species Argopecten irradians. The sequence continues at coordinate 35,435,452 of NC_091146.1, read as the reverse complement.
CACGTGGCAAATCTATTCAATACATTCAAATTATGTTGTACAGGCAGGTTTATTTACAAACTGTCATTATAAGTAACTCGATACTGTAATAGCTCATTTTAAACGAACAAATATCAGACGATCACGGTAAATACAAAAGTAGTGCCTGGTCACTGACAATTAAAAGATGGGCTCGTTTTTACACACAATGCATTAATTGTATATAATGATAATATTATACACATGTACAACACTATATCATAACCATCCTTCTTACGAGGACTTGATAACTTGTTTTCATTACCGTAATAAGTTCAATAATGAAATCACATATGCTTTATCACAGTGAACAGTATAACACATCGTATAATGACAGCCACACAAAAAAGTACTCCACGCATTTGACAAACAATGTGTGATCGGATCATACATTTTATTATGTTGAATACTTTGAATTGTCTGTGTCTGCCTTAACCGTTCATTAAGAATTGTGAAAAGACTAACGTACGAATAAGAGCGTTGGTAAATCCGGGTAAGCAACCCGAACCAATATAAAACATATATCGTTATCTGTGTACCTCATTGCAAACACAAAAGTGATTTATTGGGACGCCCTGCCCTAAGAATAGAACCAGCCAGCAAAACGTGCGAGACAAATCCTTTTAAATACATTATTTACCGCCGCTCTGATTTATGCACCTTGATTATTTTATCAACGTTGTGTATATAATTTATATTGCAGGCATGTCATTGTTAGCCACATTGTTTATCGTATTTCCTGCTCTCTTCATGCAAAAAATATTTTCCACAAGAGGCCTATGGGTACACATAATTCATATAATATTTTAATATCATTGCAAGCGTGGAAATATCATGTGATATGATGTTATAAATATGATATATCGTGTTATATGATGTTATAAATGCGTTATATCATGTTATATGATGTAATAAATATATTATATCGTGTTATATGATGTAACCAATGTGTTATATCGTGTTATATGATGTTATCAATGGGTAATGTCATGTTATATGACGTTATCAATGTATTTTACCAAGTTATATCATGTTATATGATGTTATCAATGTGCTATATCATATTTTATGCTGTTATCAATGTGTTATTTAATGTTATCAATATGTTGTATCATTTTATATGATGTTAACAATATGTTATATGATGTTATCAAAGTGTTGTATCATGTTATATGATGTTATCAAAGTGTTGTATCATGTTATATGATGTTATCAAAGTGTTGTATCATGTTATATGATGTTATCAAAGTGTTGTATCATGTTATATGATGTTATCAAAGTGTTGTATCATGTTATATGATGTTATCAAAGTGTTGTATCATGTTATATGATGTTATCAAAGTGTTGTATCATGTTATATGATGTTATCAAAGTGTTGTATCATGTTATATGGTGTAATCAATGTGCTATATCATATTTTATGCTGTTATCAATGTGTTATTTGATGTTATCAATATGTTGTATCATTTTATATGATGTTAACAATATGTTATATAATGTTATCAAAGTGTTGTATCATGTTATATGATGTTATCAAAGTGTTGTATCATGTTATATGATGTTATCAAAGTGTTGTATCATGTTATATGATGTTATCAAAGTGTTGTATCATGTTATATGATGTTATCAAAGTGTTATATCGTGTGATATGATGTTATCAAAGTGTTGTATCATGTTATATGATGTTATCAAAGTGTTGTATCATGTTATATGGTGTAATCAAAGTGTTATATCGTGTGATATGATGTTATCAATGTGCTATATCATATTTTATGATGTTATCAATGTGTTATTTGATGCTATATGATGTTATTAATATGTTATATAATGTTATATGATGTTATCAAAGTGTAATATCATGTTATATGATGTTATCAAAGTGTTGTATCATGTTACATGATGTTACCTGAGTGTTATATCATGTTATATGATGTTGTCAAAGTGTTGTATCATGTTACATGATGTTATCAAAGTGTTGTATCATGTTACATGATGTTATCAATGTGTTGTATCATGTTATATGATGTTATCAAAGTGTTGTATCATGTTATATGATGTTATCAAAGTGTTGTATCATGTTATATGATGTTATCAAAGTGTTGTATCATGTTATATGATGCTATCAGAGTGTTGTATCATGTTATATGATGTTATCAATGTGTTGTATCATGTTATATGATGCTATCAAAGTGTTGTATCATGTTATATGATGTTGTCAAAGTGTTGTATCATGTTATATGATGCTATCAATGTGTTGTATCATGTTACATGATGTTACCAAAGTGTTGTATCATGTTATGTTATGTTATCAAAGTGTTGTTTCATGTTATATTATGTTATCAAAGTGTTGTATCATGTTACATGATGTTACCAAAGTGTTGTATCATGTTACATGATATTATCAAAGTGTTGTATCATGTTATATGATATTATCAAAGTGTTGTATCATGTTATATGATATTATCAAAGTGTTGTATCATGTTACATGATGTTACCAAAGTGTTGTATCATGTTACATGATGTTATCAAAGTGTTGTATCATGTTATATGATATTATCAAAGTGTTGTATCATGTTATATGATATTATCAAAGTGTTGTATCATGTTATATGATATTATCAAAGTGTTGTATCATGTTACATGATGCTATCAGAGTGTAATGTTATATCATATGATCAATGCTTTATAGTATATTACATGATGTTATAACACATGCTTAAGACGATGTAACACATATATAACATCATATAACATAGTAAAAAACTTTGAAAACATTATATAACATTTGTATAGCATCATGTAATAACACTTGCATAACACCTTACCTATAGAGTACAATTTCTAGTTACCTCAAAAGTAGAAATGGATGATAGAGTGACACTGTTTGGGAACGTATTGCAATTTTGCAATATTGGAGACTGAAGAAAAATTTGATGACATCGAGGAACTCATTCAATTTATTATCCCAAGATAGACAATAAACTTAAAAAGCATTTCATCTGTCAAGGCCGCCATTTTTCGGGTGCGTTCGATTGCAAATTTTCGGGTGCGTTCGATTTAGAAGTCCCAAAAAATTGTGGGTCTTCTCCACTGAAATCGGGACGCGTTCATGGATGCAAACTAGTTATAAAATGATGCGTCCCTACTGAAATCGACGCGTACAGGACGCGTACAGGACGCGTCCTGATGCGTCCCATAAATTGCTGCCTGTCAATTAGAAAAAAAAATAATTGTAAGACAGATGGACATTAATGGAATAATACTGACCACGGAAGGGTTCTTTATTTCGGAAGGAATACTTTGACGACGATATTCATATTTAAAAGGAGAAGACCAGAAGTCTATAAAAGGATTCCACAAAGAAGTTTACTTTCCTGTTGAAAATGGAAAATGTTAATCCTGGTTGCATAGATTGGTGATGAGGAATTGTCTACGAGTACCTTGCACGACAAACTGCCGAAAGCAAACAAAACTGGTATTTTTTTTACCAAGCCTAACACAAGTGACTGTTAAAGTCTTTCTTCTACACAGGAAAAATATTATCTAACAAACTTGCATGTACATGAAGCTGTATACACTGGAGCTATGGAGACAGTGGAAATTTCCAGTGACGTACTGCTTTAAAAATAGAAACAGCTAATAAATGTTCATGTGACACATCTTTTCAAATCATTCAATTTTTGAACACGCTCGTAAATATACATGTTTTGTTGTACTGCCGTTATATGTAACTCGATAGTACATTCGTGACGAAATATTTGAAAGGACACATCGATAACTCATAACCCTTTTTATAAACTAGCGTCTATGGATTGAATATAAAGCATTGAGGTGGTGTTTTTATACAGTATCCACTGTAAATCGACAAAAGATTTAATTAGCTATGAAGAAGACACTGGTAGATAATTATACATATATAGCTACAACAATTCAGCTCAAGCATTCCTCTAACGGGGACGTTATAACTTGTTTGTATACCTCATGTACCTGTCCGAAAAAAAAGTTTCATTAAAAAAATAATCTCATATCTATGGTCTAAGATGAGGTTACAACACCAATCAAATACTAGATTCCCTTTCTAGTCTATGTTAACAATGAAGATTCATTTCATTTTTTCAACGTCTAGCGCAGTGATAGTCAATTAATCATACAACACGTGGAAATTAGGACGACAGCCGGAATCATAAGACGACCCGCGTTATGAAATTAACATTTAATTTTGCTCTCGTTACTAATTGTTTAGATAGTTAGGATCAGTGTAATATTAAAAATCCACTACCTTTTCGAAACGGCTTTTGATTTTTAAAATGGGAATGTAAAAATAAGATTGATAATTGTGTAGATTCACAAATGTTATTAGCTAACCATTTACGCAACTAAAATTGTATTTGACATCAAAACAGAATAATTATTTTTTCTTTGTTTCTGGCTTTCTGATTGGCCTATTCATTTTTTTTCATTCCACGATGAAAAAAAATCCGAGAATGGCGCGGAAACCCGACGTTATCGTGACTTCACAATAGAAACATTGACGTTGCGTATTGATTTGGAAAAAATAATCCCCTGTAAACGTATTTCATTTTATAAAGTAGATTGGAAAATTAAATATAAGCATTGAAGTCACTATTTTTTTAATTTCATCGGGGTATGAGATAAATTTTGTTTGCAAACTTTTGTGAGAATCCGCTACGCAAATTTTTCGAAATATTTTGAGCTTCCTGTCGTAGCCGTCACTGTTGGGAGGTAGATGACGTCACCACCACCGTTTTTTGAATATCATTTATTACAATCCAATTGATATGAAATCTTGTTTTTGAAATATACAATGATGCAATTCCATAAGAACGCCACTGTCAGCTGCGCTTGTTTGTCTTGGAAGAATCTACATCATTAGGATAAATGTCAATCAGAATGATTTACCCTTTCTAACTGTCAATATCCTTACCATGTTTGTGAAATTTTCACGACTTACTTTTTTACGCTTTCGCCTATATGAGGATAAATTTCTTCCACGGTTCAATGATTTATCACCGGTTTTAGCCTTTAGAGATTTCTTTGTCAACCAACAGGGTTTGACAGATTGGGTGCACTAACCTTTTGAACCGGAAGACAACTACGAGACGTGATGACTTCATGCGGTGTTAACGTGGCGTCATCAATATAGGGATTGAATTTCGTTTTTATGTTAACCATGTGTGTATGGAGCAATTCCTTAAAGAATATATCCATATATATATATATATATTCATTAATCTGGACGATGTAAAATTTGAGAAGTCGTTTAATACGAAATGTTGACGCTCGACAGCTGGACGACGGACAAAACGCAATGCTGAGTAAATGACTCGCATGTTAATATCTACGTTGTTTACCCCCTGTTTAAATGTCAAATTGTCGGTATCGTGTCGATAAGAGGAATACTTAACCATATTAAAATCATTCAACGTACCCAGACAACCATTATCATTAGTATAAAAGCACAACACATTATTAGTTAAATAGAAGAGAAATATATAATATATGACATACCGGTTCGCCAGAGTAGGGCCTTGATCTGTTTAACGCTGCACTGACTACCATGTGTCTGTAGTCACGTGTTTGACGACTTGTATCATTTGTCAGGAATCTGTTGATTATTCACAGAAAGATATAGAAAATCCAATAATCCTTAATAAGTAAGTCATAGACACTACGCCGTATATACAGCACTGTGTATGAGTGCCGGAGTGTCACGGTGTCTGGGCTTTTATAGCAATGGTTTATTAAACAGACATGCGTATCAGAATAAATGTAACGGTACACGGTAATTATTGCCTTATATGGAAATGTATTTGCTTCAAAACTCTTTACAAACGTAAGTACCGATATAGAGTATTAGCACTTACCAAATCCTATCATAAATATATGATAAAGTTATTAAAACCAACAGGACGGTTCATCTTATAACTTAAATGACATGGCCAGTTTGATTTATTTATAACCAACAAATTAATAGATAGAAAAGTGTTAATTTCTTTGATGTTTACTAAAAAAAAAAAGAAGAAATAAACAGTGGCCAAGCGTGAATAGTGTGTGCAACGAATATGTGGATTAGAAACGCGATGTCTTGTGTTTAAGCTTGAAACAGATCAAAGTAAACACCTTTTGACTCTGAATTGGAAAAAAAATTGAAAATACCCTTTGTGCATCAAAGTTGTCTTAAGAAACCATTTCAGAAATGATTCAATGTTTTTCTAGGCCGAAAATTTGGTATTTTAAACAAGAATGGATCATAATCAATGTTACAAGTTAAGCAGCTGCTGGTGGAACAGGATATGTTTTAAAATTTTAAAAGGGTTTAAAAAGACTTTTACATTATAAGGGGTTGAATTTTGTGTTGATATGTTTGGAGTCTGAAATCGAACCACTCGGCCACTGCGGACCCGTAATTCTTCAAACTTAGGACCAATGGATCAATGTATGGAGAGCTTTTTAACCAGTACACACTGGTAGACCCAAAGTGTTCAAAAAAGTTCTCCCAATGAGCTGTTTTCATATCACGTTCAGTTATGGCTGTTTTGTGTAGAGCTGACAAAATTTATGTTTAGGCTCCAAATTTTATGTTCAAGTATTCCGCTTGGTGTTTAACCTCTGGGATTACTATTTAGCTTTCAAAATTATAGTGTAGGTCACCAGCGCACTGTTCTAGACACAAACTGGTGTGTAGGTTTGACGACCTCAATGTGCCGGTTTTAAACTACGTGTGTAGGTATTAAACTTGCCGTGCTGGTTTTAAAATTAATGTCGACGTGTAGGGGTGGTGAGCTCGTCTAGTGGATTTATCGTTCAGGTAGAGGGGAACCGTTCAGTTTCTCGGCGCCCCATTGTATCACGCCACAGGGGGGCTCCTGGACCGCTGGACTCTCTGTGACCGACTGATCATTACCACGTGCGTTCATACGAACGCTTGCCGTCTTCGTCAGTGATTGGTCAGATGGGTAGATTAGGCCACACCCACTGGGAAGGGCTAACTTAGCTTGGCTTACGTATTGTCTAATAGAGAAAAATACAGGTAAGTTGATAACTATTGACATAGACGTGACAGTGAAAAATGAATTATACCATTGTAAAGGGAATTATTTAATCTCCATTTGGTGTATGGTATCAAAATCTGTGTCAAAAAGTGAAGACGAAATCGCCAGTCAAAATGTACTATTGTCAGAAACATATATACATAGAGATTGGCAACTCCTCCAATTTTACGATCAGCAGATGTACCTCTGTATGGGCTTTGGGGTTTTTAGATAAACTCTTAAATAGGGGAATATAAAAGAATAACTTTGGTATGCTGTAAAAGTACAGTAATTTTCAGATGGTTTGAGTGCGATTTTGGACAGAAAAAAATAATGTTTTACCTTATTTATTAATAAAACAAAACGTACTTCCGGTTATGAATGCCTGATTTTCGAAAAACCAGGTAAAATTGCTTATTTTCATGCTTTCAAAAATCATATTAAATAACATTAATCAGGAAAACTGATCACATCAAACCATGATATAATTTTTAAACTTTGTGTTGATGCAAAAATATCATGTTTAAAAGAATACACTAAAAAGTAGTTAGCTAAGGCAAAATGCCTATAAACCGGAGGTCCCTCTGCCTGTCAACAAAGACAAAGAAGGAGTTTCCAATCTCTATGTATATATGTTTCTGCTATTGTGTAGCTTACCTAGCCAAGCCACCGAAGTGAAACCATCAGTGGGCGGAGCTAAGCGGATTAGTGTTGTCACTAATCAATAAATACACCTTAGTGCAAAGACGTATAGATGAATCCTTGGAGTGTATAAGGAATGTATATTTACATAATGTAAACTGTGATGGTCATGTTTGTTTATGATATTGTGAAACGTACGTGATATTAAAAGAATATAATGCCAAAAGAGTCGTTGAATTGATTATTACAGTTGTAGACGAAGGACGCAGATGACAATAAATCCTTGATGTTGACGTTATGGATAAAATGAAAAGATGTATGTAATGGCTATTAACCGAAGAGGAGGCATATATTGTGACTATCATCACACTGAAAAACGGAAAAATCATCAAGCCGAATAATAACCTAAACTGCAAGAGTACAAATCTTATATATTGTATAACTTGTCCAACTTGCAACGAAAATGATATCGGCCAAACGGGAAATTCTCTTGCAGAACGGGTGCGTGTCCATAAACAACCGATACGCACACCAGAGACAAGAAAAAAAATCCGCTTAGTGAACATTTAGATATATGCGGGATCGGAACGTTTAGAACATTCCCTTTTCACTAGATGCCGGGTCCCTGCAATATAAAACGCAAAAGCAAGGAAGACATGTATATAAAACTTTTTGAACTTTTTTCTTTCCTTATTTACCGCCAATTTATCATTTTATGGACATATAACATATTTTCTTAATATTTTGGTGTCGCTGTACACTTTATATACGTGTGTTTGATACAAAGGCGAACTTACCCCTGTTTTTTGAGATATGCACGTAACACGTTTCTCCAATACTGAATGTTGTACATTTCAACATGTATAACAATGTACATGTATAAACAAACCCCTGTGGTCTCGACCATACACCATACCCTATCTTGCACACGTGCTCAAAACAGGTTAGTATTCAAAATACTCGTGCATTGTAACGGGCACATACTCCAATCAAACAAAGGAGCTATGCGGTAAAATGCAAGTAATTTGGATTTTGTTCGTCTATCACTAGTGTATCCTTAATTAGGTTGATTGGTCATTATCTTAAGTTATTTATTCATATAAACTTGTATGTTAATAGGGATACTTACAATAAGCAGTATAGTATACGCATACGGATATGTACGTATTGGACGGGGAGCGACCATTATTCTTAGAATATTTCATATTTTCTATTTTTGTGTTTTGAATATTGAATTTAAAATAAACTCTTACTATCGTAAATTGCATGCTAGAAATAACAATTCACCCTAGCGTGTCAATAGACATATCCTTATCTATGGAAGGCTACCCGCTCAATCGAATACGCACGATCATTGCCTGACTGCCGTGTGTATTGTATCTGTGTCACAGTGTGTTCTGTGTAATACCTGGGTAACGGGTAGGATTATACAGTTCACGTTATAGTTTGTTTCATTGTACAACGATTGATTGATTTTATGAGATCAGAAGAGAAGAGAATTACAATGTGTTATATAACTTATGAATAAAACAGACGCAAAATAGAAAATATGTAATACTTTAAGAAAAATGGTCGCTCCCCTTCCGATACGTACATATCCGTATGCGTATACTATACTGCTTATTGTAAGTATCCCTATAATACTGCTACATATTTATACAACGTTATTTCATAAACTACAGGTTTTATGAGGGAGAACAGTGTGTGCCTCGTTTCATTATTCGAAACTTTCGTTAAATCATTCAATGTATTTATTATAAATAAATATTCTTTTGAGCTATTGTTATCGGATAAACTTTGTAGTAATTCTATATACTCACAGTCTAGTATCCTAGTGTTATGAATCAAGCACTTATATTCTTTGTGTTAATTGATTAATATTATAACAACGTCTAACCAGGCATGGACACGCTAGTTAGACCACTGACCCGTGAGGCGAGTTCTATCGATTAGCGGTTTCCTAGTACATATATGTTTTATTTTATTAACGTCTCAAACACTATTATAATTATTATAAAATTATTATTGCAATGCATCAGATTAAAAACAGATATAAATTTTAGACCGTGTATATAGATCTCACTAATATTAAAAACCATTATATATGCTTTATTAAGAGACTAATTTTTTATCCGATAAGGATATATTAAGCATAAAATATATTCGTATGTTATGGTTTGTAATTAGGTATGAGTTCAGACGACACCTGCTCGATTTTCGGAGTCTCGGGAAATCACCTACGGAATTATATAGATAGTGCTATCTAATAAATTTGTATCTGTACATTATTCATCATCTTCAGATATCATATGTTAGAACCTAAACTGTTACAGCTATGAGATTTTCCGTTTTAAAAGTTATCTTAAGGATATTATTCATTATTCTATTATATGAAAAGAACTCGCCACATTAAAAACGATGCATTTGATTTATGTATTAACAAATCAATAGGATGCATAAACGGTAGCCCAACTTTTATTCTGCATATTGTTTGAAACTAGAAAGAATATATCTGGTCTCCACTCACTCTCGAGAGCGACGCCCAACTTCAAAACCACAGTCAACCATAGTTTACCATTATACGGCTCTTTTGACGTACATCCAACGACTAAATTACCTGTTCTGTTTTGTTGCCTCCAATTTTACAATGAGATAGTCCAGGGGTGTAGAGATCTTAAGTGATCGGAATTTCTGGAGTATCGAAGATTGTCTCTACTGTGTCTTGTACCACACGTACACAAAGATAACACTCAGACGTATTTATAATATTTATTATTCCATTTATTTCCTCCAAAATTACGAAGCTTTCATCAACATTAACAAATAAATCATAACACGCATGCCAAAATCACACAGTGTATAGAAACAAGTGTCACGTGTGAAGAGTCATCATTATTACTATCGGTAATGAAATAGGCAAAACATTTCGCTCCTATATTATACACTGCCCCTACAAAAGTTCTGTTACAAATGTTAAAATTAAAAATGCAATTAATGAGTTAGAGAAGATGGATAAGTTAATAAATGATGTATACTGATGCCTGCAATAACAAGGTTTACATATTTCCGTACTTTATGTTTACTTGAAAAACTGCACGTATAAAAACTTTCGGAGGGCAGTGTACATGTGTATCATTCAACCGAATCCTTTTCACAATTCCATGCACATTTGGTCTTTAATTGTTAATGAAAGAGCGTGGTCACTTTCCGCCTGCGAGTTAATATAAGCCTCACACGGCTCTTGTTCGAACTAAAAGTACACTATAGGTAAAAATGTAGCGTGAAGTATGATAAGAGATTTTGATATCATAGATCTCAAATGTCAAAAGTGTTTTTTAAAAAACCCAGATCGACACAGTCTGTTCAATTATTTGCAATATAACTGGCAAACAACACCATTTATTTCTTTAATAGTATATGTATTCGCTGCTATAATTAAAGTGTATTAATAACTCATCCATATATACTCTCTATTCGATTGGTATGTTGGCACTATTATGGATCTTAAAGGATTTGTGCAGTCAAAAATGATAATTTCAGTTTATGCTGGAAATGGCTTTATTAGACCGTGTAGAAACCTCTCCGTGCCGCGCGCGACCGGAATAACCTGTAAACTGCTGATATCGAGGTCAAATTTTCTGACCACCCAATTATGCATGTTTTCTAGCTCTAAACCGTGTGACGTCATAATAGTCCGTGGCTTATAGCTGTACTATAACTGATGTGCTATCACTTACATCGACGATCATAGGAAAAGCCGACCAAAGATTTTTTTATGATTACTTTTGAGTGAAGTTAATCGTACAATAACTTTGGCTCGAATATAAATAACTAAAAGAGTGAAATTCGATGTTTCAAATACTCTAATTGATGCTCTAATAGCAGGTATCTTCGTGTAATTATAAAAGAAAATCCACACAGAAATAAAAGTTTCAGATTTTTTGTCGAGGAGTTCAGCAACGAATAAGCTTTAATTAGATAATATTTTCCTGTATTCTGTATCTTTGATACATAGTGAATAACAATTGCAAAGTTTGTGACTTTAAAATGAAATTTTACGTAACAATTTAAGAAATCCTTGATTAAAGCATCAAGGATATGATGCTTAACATACGTACACACCGATGATTGATCATTACAAACATTGTGTTGTGTGTTGCTAACCGAATAAATCGAGATACATTTATTACAAAACACAACATGTACCGTAAAACGTTTCAACATGTGGAAGAAAGAATTTACTTTTGATATTATAAAAGATCAAATAATTGAGATATTAAGCAAAACAAACTATTTTTTCAGACCGTGCGGTCGCTTTCAATTCTTAATCAATATACGAGTAGATACACCGATATTAAAGATATATAATTAGCCATGCCTTTGGTTTGATGGTTATGTAATACCTGGACCAGGATGTTGTTTACCTGTACACAGCGCCATTCATCGAACTCACCTGTAATTACCTGGCCGCGGGCAATTTGCTATTTGGTGGACTATATCGGGTATTTGCTATTGTCTTACTGTCAATCAGGTTAGGACATTCGTTAATTGGCTTGTGATTTGAATCATGGAAACCCCGTACATCTATGCTCTAGGTTTTTTTATTGTCACCTCCATTTTTAAAAGGAAGATGTAAAAGCAAATGGAAATAAAATATACCTGATCATAACCTAGGAATATTATATTACATACACATATATATATGTCGTACACAGGTAAAACAAAAATGGAAGGTGACTTATTCAGAAACAAAAATGGTTCTAAGAACTATTTCATATGGAACGCCATAGCTGTCTCGTATGGTTCAAATATACTTATATGAATTGGTATTTTTCATTATATGATATGGTTGTATTATTATATGATTTGATCTTATCAATATTTGGTATCATTTTATCTATATTTGATTTGATTTGACCAATGTATCATTTGCTTCAACCATTGTTTCATTTTCATTTGTCATGGTATTATTTTCTGTTACCATTATATCAATCGATTTCACCATTATTTGATTTGGTGACATGTATATTTGATTTGCATCTATCATTGTTTTATTTGGTGTTCTCATGATATTATTTTCATTTATCGTTATATTATTTGATTTCATCTTTATTTTATTTGATTTCATCTAAATGTACATGTATAGTCATACAAGAAGGGTTACAACATTATCACACTAAATATACTTATTTAAATATCACTTACTATATTTTTAAAAAGGTACAAGATATTATATCTATTTATAATGCCTGTATAACAAGTGATTTCAATTTTCATACTGAACTCTTTATGTGGTTACTTTTTGGATTATACGATAAAATGTTCCTATATCACACTATTAAATATCGGTATGATATACAAAACGGTCGACAATGAATATACTATTTTAAGGATTTAGTTATAATTTTGAAATAATGAATTTAAATCTACACTTAAACTGTTATTTTGGAAAATATATCAGAAATACCATTGATGTATTTCTGTTTTTTAGTAAACGTTATGGATAAAGTTTCAAAGGCAACAATATAGATATTACATATTATTTTTCGGTATAATGTTCGGTACTGTTTCTCCAATATCACCTATAACTTATAACCATCCACATTTTATTTTTACTCAAAAAACTGTGCCGTGTTTGCATCGTTATAACAGAAGTTTTGAAACTCACAAAACCACGGATTCTAAGATACAACACATGACTCAAAATGTCTGGGGATTTACACGTAAAAAAGCGATATCAGCGTATTATCACCATTTTTCACTGTTTTTTCTCATTACCACTTGAAACTATTACAGCAATATGCCCATCCTCAAAATCATAAGTCCACAGACCTGATACATAACTCTCTCAATTATTTCTCAAGAGGCTACAATATCACTTCTTTACTTAATTCCATTGATCACAACGACCTTCGTACAGATAAGTCCTTGTATATAATCCATGGTTTTACAGATTAACAATGAATATTGCTATCTGCTATTAAGTCCAGGATTAAAAGGTTTTTAAGCTATTTATTAATCATTTTCATCGGACACCCTAATTAACATACACAAATTCTACACTTATTTTACAATGATAAACCGTTGATTCTATTTTGCGTGGCATACAAAAAGTGACACATAGAATTAAATAAATAGCTAATCCTTATCATTAAAAAGGTCCAAATCTCACCTAATACGATTTTATTACTCCGTTTTATTCAGCCACACATTTTCATGCAATTGAGTAAAGTCCAGCATTTCGCACTTCTCTAACAACAACCATTCTTATACACAAGCTCATCACAATATAACATTTACTTACAAGAGTAGAACTATCTCAAAAGGACAACGAGGTAAGTTCGCCCCTATTGTGTATCATGACACTACTCCTTATATAAAGTGTTACGTGAACGCGACACCTCAGACAATCTATCTACGGAGAGTTAATATGTCTACATACTGCTCCCATTTAAAACATGATTAACTATCAGCTGGTTCAGAATACATGGAAAAGTAAGAAAAACACAAAAGTTCAAAAAAAGTTTTATATAACACATGCCACTTGATCATTGCTTTTTGCGTTTTTAGTATTGCAGGGATCCTTGGCATCTAGTGGAAAAAGGGAATGTTCTAAACGTTCCGATCCCGCAATATATCTAAATGTTCACCGAAGCGGATTTCTTTTCTTGTCTCTGGTGTAGTGCGTATCGGTGTTTATGGAAACGCACCGTTTCTGCAGAAGAGCTATTTCCAAACGTTTGGGAACCGATATCATTTTCGTTGCAAGTTGGACTAAGTTTATACAACTATATAAGTTTTGTACGTCTTGCACAGTTTAGGGTTATTATTCAGGCTACTGATGATTTTTCCGTTTTCAAGTGTGTGATGATTTTAGTCACAATATATGCCTCATCTTCGGTTATCTTAGCCATTACATAACATTCTTTTCATTTCATTCAACCTAGCCAATACGTTCAACAGTAAAGGATTTCTATTTTACCTTCTCTAAGGCTACTTGGCCTACAACCGTATAATATCACTCAATTACAGAATGCGACCTGAGATTGCGGTCTTTTATAGTTCTTTTAATATCACGTACGTTTAAAAAATATAACATAAACAAACATGACACCTTACAACAGTTGTCCAATATGTAAACATCTACATTCCCTTATACACATTGCCACACCAAGCGAATTACATATCATACGGTCTTTGCTGACTAAGGTCGTATTTATTGGATTATTGACATAACAACTAATCGCCTGAGATCACTGCACATGTGTATGGTAGATAGTGGTTTCACATTCGCGGTGTTGGACCTTGGCTTAGAGTAAGCTTCCAACAAAAGTTACAATTTTGTCTGGCGATTTCGTTCTTCACATTTTGACAAGAGATTTTTCACAACCATACACCAAATTGGAGATAAAGTAAATTTCCTTTCTACAATGGTATATGATTCACTTTTCACTGCCACGTCTATGTCAATAGTTATCAACTTACCTGTATTTTTCTCTATTAGACAATACGCCAAGACATAAGCCAAGCCAAGTTAGGCCTTCCCAGTGGGGTGTGGCCTAACAAAGGATTTGAATCTACCCATCTGACCACCATCACTGACATCGCGCGAAATTTAAAACAACTGTATGTAACTGTGCGAAAGTTTTTAATACCTTATCTCAGTCCGTAAGTTAACTGATATCTGCTGTGTGATAATTGTTTGTTAGGTCTCGAACTCATAAACTATGTGTGCACAACGACCTTAGACTGTGTTGTCACTAGAAGAGCGCAGTGGCGTGTTTGTTGTCGGAAACATTACACGTTCTAATTCTTTTGACCACCAGATTATCTACAGTAATCCCAGAAGGTCTAAAACAACCAGCGGAAATACTTGAAACTATTTATTGCGGAGACTAAATCCAATAAAATTAATTTGTCAGCTCTACACAAAACCAGCCACATAAACATCGACTTCGTGTGCATATCATAAATAGCTCACTCGCGAGAACTTTTTTTGATCACGTTGGGGTCTATCTGTGAGTCGACCGGATGTCACATTGTACCTCTTATCTGTTAGTGGCGGGACATTGTTGTCTACCTCGAGCCCTTATCATTTGGAAGACAAGCTTTAAAGAAGAAACCACAGAGAGGGCATCCACTTTATATGTCTCATCCGAATCTGTTTTTAAAGTCGGTTTACCACGAACAAGTTAGAAGACAAATACCAATTGTAACAGTAATACAAATTCTTTGTGAGTCATTACGCCTCATGTTGTAATTGTTTTAGCCAACGAATATCAGGTCTAGATTATCAGAGTGGTTACATTACCAAGTGTTCCTATTTATATATAGGTATGGTCGCTGATCGAAGTTCGAGCTGCCGCAAAATAGGTACAATGTTTTGCGCTGATTGTGAGTTGTAACTAGTTACAGACCATTAGTCTGTGGGATGTTGTCATGCTAAATTTTCGCATGTTTGCACTCGTGGGATTTTTGCCCTCTCGACAATACAATTTTTTCTACAGGCAGTGTAGTCCATTCATTTTTCCTTAGACACAGCTTACCACCCCCCCCACCACCCCCCCCGCATTGTTTTTAATTCCTGTTGGTTTTACATTACTGGGTCAAAATACGGTATGTTGCAAACTCTCAAAACTAGACAACACATCTTAGCCTACTGGATCGATTTCGGTCTAAGGTTCTCATATAATGGTCTGTTTTACTCGCAAGAGATATTTTGCTAAGGCATCAAAAACGTTAGCCTGCGACTCTCGCACGTGCTGCATATTCAGCGACCAGACACTAACTTTCTTTTAATTCAGTTGCGCGTTGTAACTACCGCTGGCCTAACTGTCAAGGTCTTAATGTTATTCCCATGTATAATTTGTCTGGAGTCTGGTTGTTTAATACAGTAGTAAAAATCACCATGTGAAAACATGTATACAGTACTGGAGAAGAACTCTAGAAAGATAGCTGCCAGTGAATTAGCATTCGTTGGACACGCAAATAAAGTCACGACCAATCGTGTTCAGTTCGTGTGATTACTACCAGATGCTACATCCATAAAACGAGTTTGTTTGCGGCCAAATCGTGTGATCCAGCAAAATAGCGCAGGAGCCTAGTGTAGTAAATGCAAATGGCTGCTATAAATGGCGGATCGAAAATATCGCATATAAGAAGCCATCTCAATTGATACAAATGTTTTTTATAGACACCAAAAGGTACTCTGAACGTAACAAGAAGACTCTTCACGAAAAAAAATAGTTCAAACAATCTGTTTGGGGCGGCGAAAAATGCAAATTTCCGGAAAGAGCCTCAAAGTCCACATTTTAACTATTTTTTCGTAAATATTCTTCTTGTCATGTTCAGAGTACCTTATAGTGTATATAAGAGCACTTGTATCAATTAAAATGTCTTTTTATATGCTATATGTGTGATCCGCCATTTAAAGCAGCCATTTGCATTTACAACAATAGGCTCCTGCGCTATTCGCTTAAAACTATTTGATTATTTAACAGAAACAAATATGTTTTACAATCATGGCTCAAAGATCATCTGAGTGATTATTCTCTATAATTCTTTATTTTCAACCCCGTTTGCTAATGAGATTTTGGACCAGGATAGTAAGAAGTTCGGAAAATCGTAAGAAGTTCGGAAAATCAGATTTCTCCAGTTGTGTATAAGCGTTGGCATTGAATGATACATTAAATAAAAGATAAACATTTCCGAAATACGGATGTGTATAATTTGTAACATGTTAAATGGAATAAATGTTCTTTTTAGTCGCCTAAAGTGATGTGGAGTGCCGTAGGTCACGTGACCGAGTTGCCAGCCTTGACTTCAGAGAATATTACTAAGACATGTATAATACAATCTTTATTAAAACAAAATGCGTGCGCCTGTGCACAGACTAACGTCCGGGTCCGTTTTGTTGATATGATAGGCAGCCGTCAGTCCCGATTGCCCCGCCCCACGATAACAAAGTAAAATAAATTTCTATAACATCTTCAATTTCAGATATTTTAGACAACATTGAAAAGTGTGAGAATAATTTAAATGTTTACAAAAGGTTGAGCAATGAAATAAATCAATCCGCATTCCGTTCCGGTTTGCCCGCTTTTATCTACCCGAGATAGCACATCCGGTATCATGGTATTGTATTAATCGGTTTTCATTTGAACATAATTATAGGCATCTAAACAGCTGTTCAAAGATCATGGTAATTCCTTTGATGAAAAGACAAACAGCAGACGCCGATAAGAACACAGTTTTAAAATACTGAGTAATAAAGTCAATAAAGTCCACCCGGTACATTGGCTGCTGTAATAACTGTATAAAGGGGGATAACTCGTATTTGTTTGCTAACTTTAAAATTACCGATGCGGAATACGGATCAGTTTTAATACAATACTACAATAAGTATAAAGAGTTGAAAATGTTGTCGACATCACGTACTCGATTTACAGTAAATTGACGCCTCGCAATGTTTAGTTACATTGTACGCGGTACATAGCAGTATCAGCACACAGTTTGCATAGGTAGATGTGTGTGTATCATATATATACATTGTATTTTAAAACATATTTTTTTCTAATAAAACTAAAATCAACTTTATAAAAGCACTACAATACTGAATGAAAACATCCAATTTAATATTTTACATACTTTTTTCCACGCAACTTAACTGCTTGAACTTTTGAGGTTCTATCGATCTAATTAAATGTGAACTTTAAAGTGAATAGTCGGGCAAAGCAAGGCTAAAGTGAGTAAAAATGGTGTTAATATATCCAGTATATTTTTTATGAAATAAAATAATAAAAATTCCTGTCAAAATCGGTCTGCATGCGAAAAAGTTAATTTATATTATAGGAATCCTAACATGTCCTCTTGGCTGGCTACACTACTGTATGTCCGTGTTGATATTCCCACGCAGTCTCTTTTTCAAAGAGTAATTTTTAGAAATGTGCTAAATTTACCCGGGGCTTTTTTCAACACGGTGACGGCGGCCCTCGTCAGAATTGGTAATTTTGAATTCGCTGAACGCGGCTCTCGTAAGAATTGGTAACTTTCAACACAGTGGCAGCGACCCTTGTTAAAATTATTTACATGGTGTTCAAACTTCAAACTTGAACTTCCGAAAACTAGTCGGATGCTGGGGCAATTCATTTTTCTTATCGCTGACTGATCCAGATTATTATCCCAATCATCATATTTTATATGCCTTCCTCCAGTGTGGTGAAGTCACGTGATAAATCACATGGATCTGATAATTAGTTACAGTTTATATCAATATTGACCCACCAGAGTGCCCATAGACCATGTGTAGACGTTTTAGGTATAGACCCCTAAAACGTCTAAAAATGGGTCTATGGACATTCTGGTGGATCCATATTGATATAAACTGTAACTAATACTCAAACCCCTGTGTTGGCAATAGCATCCTTCACATTCATATACAACACTTTCTGTTAAGATAGTGTATACTATAGTTTAGGCCAACTTGGATACCTTACATTAGATATATAGACATCCTTGTACGAATTGTCAGTTTTAACGTTTACGTTATTCTAAGAGTGTATTCACGGTATTGGGCTTGTCCGAAGACACTACACTACTCAGGAAATTGTTTTTGTGTATGGAATATATAGAACGCTATTGTGGGTACGATGAACCAAACCACAAGACCAACGTTGACACGTTAATTGCATTTGTTACCTGAATTAAGCGGCTCTAAAGTTTGTCGTGTACGATACCTTTAGATCACGTGGTTCATCACCATAACATCGTCTTATCAATCCAGGATAGAATGTCAGTATAACTGGGACCAGTCGCCGGCGATAGAATGTCAGTATAACTGGGACCAGTCGCCAACGATAGAATGTCAGTATAACTGGGACCAGTCGCCGGCGATAGAATGTCAGTATAACTGGGACCAGTCGCCGGCGATAGAATGTCAGTATAACTGGGACCAGTCGCCGGCGATAGAATGTCAGTATAACTGGGACCAGTCGCCGGCGATATAATGTCAGTATAACTGGGACCAGTCGCCAACGATAGAATGTCAGTATAACTGGGACCAGTCGCCGGCGATAGAATGTCAGTATAACTGGGACCAGTCGCCAACGATAGAATGTCAGTATAACTGGGACCAGTCGCCAACGATAGAATGTCAGTATAACTGGGACCAGTCGCCAACGATAGAATGTCAGTATAACTGGGACCATGGGACCAGTCGCCGGCGATAGAATGTCAGTATATCTGGGACCAGTCGCCGGCGATAGAATGTCAGTATAACTGGGACAAGTCGCCGGCGATGGAATGTCAGTATAACTGGGACCAGTCGCCAACGATAGAATGTCAGTATAACTGGGACCAGTCGCCGGCGATAGAATGTCAGTATATCTGGGACAAGACGCCAACGATAGAATGTCAGTATAACTGGGACCAGTTGCCGGCGATAGAATGTCAGTATAACTGGGACCAGTCGCCAACGATAGAATGTCAGTATAACTGGGACCAGTCGCCGGCGATAGAATGTCAGTATATCTGGGACCAGTCGCCGGCGATAGAATGTCAGTATAACTGGGACCAGTCGCCAGCGATAGAATGTCAGTATAACTGGGACCAGTCGCCGGCGATAGAATGTCAGTATAACTGGGACCAGTCGCCGGCGATAAAATGTCAGTATAACTGGGACCAGTCGCCGGCGATAGAATGTCAGTATAACTGGAATCAGTCGCCGGCGATAGAATGTCAGTATATCTGGGACCAGTCGCCGGCGATAGAATGTCAGTATAACTGGGACCAGTCGCCGGCGATAGAATGTCAGTATAACTGGGACCAGTCGCCGGCGATAGAATGTCAGTATAACTGGGACCAGTCGCCGGCGATAGAATGTCAGTATAACTGGGACCAGTCGCCGGCGATAGAATGTCAGTATAACTGGGACCAGTCGCCAACGACAGAATGTCAGTATAACTGGGACCAGTCGCCGGCGATAGAATGTCAGTATAACTGGGACCAGTCGCCAACGATAGAATGTCAGTATAACTGGGACCAGTCGCCGGCCATAGAATGTCAGTATAACTGGGACCAGTCGCCAACGATAGAATGTCAGTATAGCTGGGACCAATCGCCGGCGATAGAATGTCAGTATATCTGGGACCAGTCGCCAACGATAGAATGCAGTATAGCCGGGACCAGTCGCCGGTGATAGAATGTCGGTGTATCTGGGACCAGTCGCCGGTGATAGAATGTCAGTATAACTGGGACCGGTCATCAGCGATACAATGTCAGTATAACTGGGACCGGTCATCAGCGATACAATGTCAGTATAACTGGGACCAGTCGCCGGTGATAGAATGTCAGTATAACTGGGACCAGTCGCCGGCGATAGAATGTCTGTATAACTGGGACCAGTCGCCGGCGATACAATGTCAGTATAACGGACCAGTCGCCGGGTATATAATGTCAGTATAACTGGGACCGGTCATCAGCGATACAATGTCAGTATAACTGGGGCCAGTCGCCGGTGATAGAATGTCAGTATAACTGGGACCAGTCGCCGGCGATAGAATGTCAGTATAACTGGGACCAGTCGCCGGCGATAGAATGTCAGTATAACTGGGACCAGTCGCCGGCGATAGAATGTCAGTATAACTGGGACCAGTCGCCGGCGATAGAATGTCAGTATAACTGGGACCAGTCGCCGGCGATAGAATGTCAGTATAACTGGGACCAGTCGCCGGCGATAGAATGTCAGTATAACTGGGACCAGTCGCCGGCGATAGAATGTCAGTATAACTGGGACCAGTCGCCGGCGATAGAATGTCAGTATAACTGGGACCAGTCGCCGGCGATAGAATGTCAGTATAACTGGGACCAGTCGCCGGCGATAGAATGTCAGTATAACTGGGACCAGTCGCCGGCGATAGAATGTCAGTATAACTGGGACCAGTCGCCAACGATAGAATGTCAGTATAACTGGGACCAGTCGCCGGCGATAGAATGTCAGTATAACTGGGACCAGTCGCCAACGATAGAATGTCAGTATAACTGGGACCAGTCGCCGGCGATAGAATGTCAGTATAACTGGGACCAGTCGCCAACGATAGAATGTCAGTATAGCTGGGACCAGTCGCCGGCGATAGAATGTCAGTATATCTGGGACCAGTCGCCAACGATAGAATGTCAGTATAGCTGGGACCAGTCGCCGGTGATAGAATGTCGGTATATCTGGGACCAGTCGCCGGTGATAGAATGTCAGTATAACTGGGACCGGTCATCAGCGATACAATGTCAGTATAACTGGGACCAGTCGCCAGCGATACAATGTCAGTATAACTGGGACCAGTCGCCGGTGATAGAATGTCAGTATAACTGGGACCAGTCGCCGGTGATAGAATGTCAGTATAACTGGGACCAGTCGCCGGCGATAGAATGTCAGTATAACTGGGACCAGTCGCCGGGTATAGAATGTCAGTATAACTGGGACCGGTCATCAGCGATACAATGTCAGTATAACTGGGACCAGTCGCCGGTGATAGAATGTCAGTATAACTAGGACCAGTCGCCGGCGATAGAATGTCAGTATAACTGGGACCAGTCGCCAACGATAGAATGTCAGTATAGCTGGGACCAGTCGCCGGCGATAGAATGTCAGTATATCTGGGACCAGTCGCCGGTGATAGAATGTCAGTATAACTGGGACCGGTCGTCAGCGATAGAATGTCAGTATAACTGGGACCGGTCATCAGCGATACAATGTCAGTATAACTGGGACCAGTCGCCGGTGATAGAATGTCAGTATAACTGGGACCAGTCGCCGGCGATACAATGTCAGTATAACTGGGACCAGTCGCCGGCGATAGAATGTCAGTATAACTGGGACCAGTCGCCGGCGATAGAATGTCAGTATAACTGGGACCAGTCGCCGGTGATACAATGTCAGTATAACTGGGACCAGTCGTCGGCGATAGAATGTCAGTATAAGTGGGACCGGTCATCAGCGATACAATGTCAGTATAACTGGGACCAGTCGCCGGTGATACAATGTCAGTATAACTGGGACCGGTCGCTGGCGATAGAATGTCAGTATAACTGCAATAAACCCGATCCAGTACCACTATAATTGTAAAATTATGCTGATTTCGACTACAGTTCCTAATCTAAAATATATCTTAATTATAATTATAGAAACATTCTAGATTCGCACAGTGCCTATCCACGTATTCTTTCTCAAACTTGTAGTAACAAGATAATTATTGATTTTGTTAAAAACTCTAGTCCAAATTGGTTTACTCACGGAACAGTCGCCAAACATTTGATACATATACGGTATATCGTGTAGGTCGGTGATTTTTCTCATGGTACTCCATTACAAAAACATATCACTATTTTGTTACACGTTGTAAAACTACAGAAAAAAAGACAACTTTTTTCTAAGAAAACATTCATTTGCCAATGTCCACTTTCTCTTTCACTGAGTTAAAAATCATGCCAGCTCATGTTAATTCCGAGCATTTTCAAATTGTCGACGTCGTGTGTCAGAGGTGTAATCGCCGGAGCGGAAATTACATATAGACATTGAATTTCGAAAAATATTAAAAAGTACTCAGAAATAATGCATGTATTTCACAGGTTAAGTAGTTGATTATGTCAATTTTATGTATGACCAATTATATAGAAAAAAGTTCACTCTAAAAGTAATTTTGTCGAAATAATAAATACATGGATAGGTACACTGTCCACTACATATCAAACTGTAACAAATTCATCAATTCTTATTCACTTCTTATTTCAATTATTCAAATCAAATTACAAGCATTATTCTCAATATTTCAATGATATACTAATTAGGTATTACTTTCCGTGCTTTTACTTACTTTTACAATAAAACAAATTCAGTTTTGGCGCATTGATATCTTGTCCAACAGTTCAGTTCAATGTGTGCATGACGTCATAATATTGACTTTCAGTCTATGGAAAAATAACCTCAAAGATCTAACCAATAGACATGCGTGTTACATATGAAATTGAAATTATTACAAGATAGCCAAAATAGCAAATTATTATACATACCATAAAAGCTACGTACCGAAATAAGTTATTTATTGATTCCACAAAGTGTTACTGGTACGGCTGTTCATATTTTCATTGCATATATTCATTAATAAAATAACAACAATTCAAGTCTTCCCTTCTCTTCTCTGTATTTTTCACAAGCGCCTTCCTCACGCAGATGTACATAATAAAATACAAAACGGAAACGAATACAAAATTATTCGGAAAACTAATTATACAATCATCCTAAACAAATATTCAGAATATAACAAAACCTTGACTCAGAAATACATAATTTACATTACTTTAGAAATAAAATAGATTTATTGTAACATTCTCAGGATTCAGAAATAAACTAGATTTATAGCAAAGTATCATTTACGATAAGTAAAGGGGAATAACTCTGATGAGCTTATAGCAGATCAACACACATCTAATGTAGTATACAAGTATTAGCTTCCCAAAAAGCTAGGTGGGCTACGCGGAAGCTTAACCCTTTGATTGGACAGAATATGGAAATTAAACAATGATATGATGATATTGTTTAGCAATTTTAATTGTTCTGTTGAAAGCCATTTTATAATTTGTGAGCTTGTGTTAGTGCAAGGTAGCCAGGTCTAGTACAGACGAACAGTTTTAATAATACTTTTGCTTCCAACATATTAAAAAGGGTTTTATGCAGAGATTGCTAAGCTCAGAGAAAAGCCAAAGAAAAAATTGAACTTAATCTAATATGTTTCTATGATTTTCTATGGTGTACTGGTCATCCCGCATTTTAGTATGTCCCGTTAATAATATGTCTGATTATTAATGTTACACGATGGTGATCTAAATTAAATAAGAAATATAAAAGTAATGTTTCGAACAAGGTAGACTACTACAGATATATTTGTTCCATCTGTAAACGGAACCAGATTTAATTAAAATGCCCGATTAATTTCTAGAAAATCCTTATTCAGAATACTTTTACAACGAATGCTTGTTCTACACCGAAATCTAATTAACGGATGCAAACGCACATGTGACAATGCTTTATCAGGAAGATGGCGTCCGAATCCGGACAGATTAAAGTCTGTTTCCGTAATTCGTTTTAATATTACTTCAACAGGCAGTGCTTGTAACACACCGAACATCCATCTGATTCAAGCGTTCTTGCTACATGGGTATCCTGCAAGATGGCGTGATTTGCATCCGATTCTAACTGCTACGCCTCAAGCGGCGTAGCAATAACAAAAGCGGGAAATGACTTCAACGGAAATCGTAGTCTTGAATGCATGGATGATCACTTTCGATTTATAACACATACATGTACGGACCATGTGCATATGCATGCAGTATATTTTAGCTGTACAAAGTAAAAAATGTTACCAAAACAATGTGACCCACCTCCTGATGTTATTTTAACAAACAGACTTCGAAGTGATATTGGCGTTGTTTATGATGCAAGCCTTCATAATACATGTAAAACTTCGTTGTTAACTATGAACATGCATGCCAGTCCAACATTAGGCCTAGGCCCAATTTATGGTGGGTTACCCAGAACGTACAAGTACATTTCAATTTCTTCAAACACCACTGTACAAAAATATATTTGTAAGCAGTAAATCTTGAGCAAAATATATAAGAATAATACTGTGAAAAGTGTTATGTACATGTAAAATTAATTTCAAATCTCCGAAAGTCTCGGCAAAATCTCCCATGTGCAGACCGATGATGTGTGAGCTAGCATGTGCAATGCACATTGGTTCATATTATACAGATTTGATCCCCCTTTTTGTTTCTGTGTGTCATTGTTGTTCTATAGAGATATATCAGGGCGTAGCCAAGGTTGAAATAATGTGGATGCAAATGTTATTCCCTGCTTAACCCCATTACTCTCTCCCAAATAAATTATGAATACGTATCAAACTTCTCTTTAGCGATGTCCTGGTATTCTGAGAACGAAGTTACAATGTACTTACTTTAATATTGCAAGTGTAATTTGCATAAAAGTTGGATCAATACACAAGTGAAAAAAAAAACATTTTATTTCTGGACAATTTAATTGACACTCTAGTAGATTATTACTACATGTAGCTATTTCATTACGGTAGATTAGCGGATAAATAAAAGTTCTTCATAACTGCCTTTGATTTTATATTTGCGATTCAGGTAAAAAATGAGTTCTCATAGATTTTGTGTAAAAACTGTCAAAATGATGTGGGTATACACGGGAGTCTATATAGTAGCTACATATGCACGCGCCTAATCCGGCGTCTCATCCTTGAATTATGAAAGGGACTAATATAGAATTTAGACAAGTTACATTGTAATTCTCAAAATCCGCAAAAAGAGGTTTTAGCCCCCAAAATACCAGAAAAAGATAAAATATTGCAGAAAACTTTCTTCGTGCAAACCTAAGAGCGCATACCTCTATAAGTCATTTTGCACTTTTAGTGAAATACTTGTAAACATACCAGGTACATGTATATACTTGCTGTCACCAAAAGGCTGACACATGCCTTCTTAAAAATGGCATTAAATACATTGTGTATCATTCCCTTATTCTATGAACAGAGGTATCGGCCAATCAGAGGTGACATCACAAAAGATACATATATATTGTATGCCACAAGATGAAAACATGCATTTCAAGTTGATTTAAATGTACATTTCAAGAAAAATTATATTCATTTTTCTGTATTTTTAATAACAATTTTCGCAATACTTTTTAATTTTTTTTAAACGCTTTATTTTTTTCAATAAATGGCCCAAATAATTCCTACATTTGCAAAGAATTTAACATATTTCATTTAAGATTCACCTGAAATTCATGCAAGTGGGAACGAGGATTCCTAGGACCTTTCTTAAGTTACGCAAAAAAAATTTGCGTTAATATTTACGAGCGTCCGTAAGTGTTAGAGAACGATAAACACTACTGTATAAGGTCATGTTGATCCATCTGACCAGGTGAGCTAAGTATTAGAGAACGTGATAAACCACTGCAGTATAAGGTCATGTTGGTCCATCTGACCAGGTGAGCTAAGTATTAGAGTGTGATAAACAGTACCGTATAAGGTTACGTTGGTCCATCTGTCAAGGTGAACATTAACAATCGTATCTGTACGTCTTGATGTAAATGTATGGTATATACACCGAAGTTTGAGTTTTCAGTACGAACCAGGAAATGGTAAGCATTCATAACAGCAACAACAACTGAAATATATCAATATCTATTTCAAATTTATTACATTAAGAATAATGAATATAAAATGATATGCAAAATTAATATGAATAATAACCACTATCGGGAATCACGTGGTTTGAAGTGGTGATCCCACGAACAGACAAAATGTCTGCCATGCAGAAAACCGAGGCGCTTCGGGAGAAACCAGACGGTAAGCTTCCGAACTCAATGGGTCTAATGTATCAAGAGGTGGCCTATAGACGTCGGACATTATTACCAAATATACCCATGTTTACATTTCTGCTCAATTTTGTGTCATTCTTGCAAACATTCAAATAATCGGAGGGTGGGTGTAGAAAAAAATCTATCAACATTTCATCAACACGTCGCGTAGTGAAACCACCGAAGTACGTTTTACTGTTATACGACGAAATAAGTGATATAACCACTGAATTGTTATTCGGTCATCTATATTATACAATGACAGAACATTTTTAGACCATTGGAATGTCCGAAAGTCCATATTGTCAATATCTATGAATGTTTTTGTAAATGGTGGGTGACACGAATAGGTCATCGTAGCAACAAGATGGTGGGTTACCACGCATGGCAGGTTTTTATTAAATGAATCTCTCAATTCCTGTCTTATTTTTTGTCTGGTGAGGATTTTGATGTGCGAAACTGGTCCGTGTGAACTTTTTATACATATGTACATACATTTTATAGGCTAATCTGTACTAAAGTAGGCTAACAGTAACTAAGCTTTAGACGTAAACATTTTTTAACGTCACGTTAAACATTGTTAAATAAGTATTTATCATTTAAAACAATAAACTAAATACATTGTACATACATTTTGTAGGCCAATCTGTACTAAAGTAGGCTAACAGTACCTAAGCTTTAGACGTAAACATTGTTAACGTCACGTTAAACATTGTTAAATAAGTATTTATCATTTAAAACAATAAACTAAATACATTGTGTTTAAAAAGGAAGTATCAAGAGGTCAGTTTCAATTTTGGTGAAGAGTAATATTATTTTACGACATATCGTCCATCGGCGTGATACATGACGAACGTCAGATGATACAGTAGGCCACAGGGACCCGGCACATTTTTAACCAACAGTATACATATATATATTATAGTCTAGTATATATGTTTACTGTTGGTTAAAAAATTTCGTGCCAAGTTCCTGTGCAGTAGGCTACAATTCTTTCAGCTGTCTTTAACTAGGTGCATTTGTAATGTGACACTTGATGAAAGACAAATACAAAACTCATATAATTCGGTTCTACCTGTCTTTTAGGGCCTATCAAGGAACTTTGATGACTCCGTTAATATTAAATTCAACATGCCGGGGTCATTGCATAGATGACGTTCTGCCCACAGGGATCTGAGAATTAGTTACAGATTATATAATTATGGACCCACCAGAGTGCCCTAAGACCAGTTTTAGACGTTGTAGAGGTCTAGATCAAAAAACGATAAAAATCATACTCTACATGGTACTATATCGTATGTAGTATCATGTAGGGTAGGATTTTTATGGTTGTTTTTATCTAGATCTCTAAAACGTTTAAAAATGGTCTTAGGGCACTCTGGTGGGTCCATGATTATATAATCTGTAACTAATTATCAGATCCCTGTGCGTAAATAGCCCAGAACGACGTCACCAACAGGAGTTATGGAATAATTATGATCTCATGAATTCCCTTTTTGTATGGTAAGGTTATATAGTGTCAGTCCCGTAAAGTTTGTTTTCTACCCAGCTTTCATTCTTATGAAGCTAAGTGGCTTTGAGCTACAATGTAGCCAGACCATTAGAGCCTGGCGTATTTATTGGAGTACGTCGCGGTGTCCTGTTGAAATCTGGCTAATTTTCAATCTTTCAATATATCTAGCGACAGTTATATGGCATGATATTCATTGTGCCATATGCCAAATTAAAGATAAATTATCCGTCTGTCGATTGAGACTATTCTTGTTGTCATATATTTCACAGTTTTTTAATATTAATACTTTTATATACTTTTATAGTCGGCCGAGTTATAGACCTTGACACAGTATTACACATACATGTATTTAGAGAACGCTATCTATATTTGTAGTCGAACGCCTGTGCGTGCGTGGACAGCTCAGTGACATCGGTTATTGCCGGACTATCAGTAAAGTTGTATGTGTTGTTGTATAAGGTAGTTTCACTGGCTGAGTGTTAGAGGCGAAGAACAAGATGCTTAGTATGCATGTACCGCAGCATGCCGGTAAAGTTCTAAGAATTACGAGAAGATATGAAAATAGATGCAGCCTTATTTACTCAAAGTTATTTTTTCTTATTGTAAACAACCGCTCGGTCAAGAAGCCGAGAGATCTTTATCGCTTCTGGAGCAGTTTGCTCTATCTAAAATATGTGAGCGCGGGGGTCGTCTCGGAATACTTTCTCAACGACGTTTTACGACCTGATCTAGAAAGAAGATATCTAATTAACTTACTTGCTAATTAGTTAAGCTATTTACCATGACTGCAACAAACTGCAAGCATTATGTATGATGAAGGTGTTGCTACATTTTTGTAAATAGACTGTAAGATGGTCCTTTGAGCCAAGTTGATGATCCATAGTACATGAATGTACTTCCATATATGATGTAAAATATGAGATCGTTAAATACATGTAAGTACTAATATGGTATAACTCATTAAGTTTATTCATTTGTATCAACATTGGTTTTTAATAATAGTTCGCCAGTCTGTCAATTGTTCCGTGCTTCTTTTTTATTGCGCATACAATCTATATGTAGATTCATATGTAACCAGATACGTATTTCGCAACTTCTGTGTGTTACGTCTGGGCCTAAAGTTATACGTGTACGACTTGAATTTCATCAAGCGAATGAAATAAATGACTGATGTAAATTAGTTTTTGATTCTCGTAGTCATCATCATTTAACAATAAAATAGAGGTTTCCAATAAGTGACTATGCAAAGCATGTTTATCAAACTCGAGTTAGTTGATAAACATCCAATAACTTAAACATTTTCGTGAAACTGGGCCCTGTCATAAATACAATGGAAAGAAAGTGCGCTATAAAAAGTAGTCCGAAGTTTAAAGCCAATCGGAATCAAGAGGGGTTGTATGTACATACACATAACATATACACATAAACGATAATCGGAAATATGATTGAGTTTATCACATGTGTTGTTTTATTGTGAAGCAGGCATTGCCTTTATGGGGTAAATATTATGACATAAATTTATAATAGCACATAGATCTCATATTATTATTATTATTTGGAAGCATAAACACATAAGCCAATTTGATAGTATTATTATTATTTGGAAGCATAAACACATAAGCCAATTTGATAGTTGCATTATGTTGCTTCTTGTATTGCAGTCTCAATTGTCTCATGTCAAATTTGAAAAATAACTGAAATGCCCATTTCCAAAGCAATCGATTTATTGAAATTATAGATGGGTTGTAAACTAGTCATCAATGGTGCAAACTATTATTTACATGTATCTTTATACGTTTACTATGCCAAAGTAAACATAGCTTGTTATTGTCTCTGAGAGCAAACGTGCAAAGTTAAGAGATCAACACTATGAGAACATCACGTACATGTATCGAATAGCTTATTTCAACATCTGAAGGAGTGGACCGATTGACACAGCATCTAGAAATCAAAGTACTGTAAGTACTGAACTGAAAAAGCATTGATGTAACAAAACTTTAGTTCAAAGAAGGCAAATATGTCATTAGTAACATTTTATGGTGTATTTTCTTGCAAGTCTCATATCATTATCTAGTTGGGTTATTTATCTTCCATGTGTTCATTTAATTAATTTTGAATAAATTGTTAAGATTGCAGACAACCATTCCTCCTCATATCAAAAGATGAATTTAAAAATTATGAGAAGATTTTAAGAAAATGCTAGAAAATTTCATTTAGATTTGAACTTTGAACCTATCTTGAATTCAACAGTTTCAACAAATATTTACAGTCAGTGTCATGTGACCTTTTCTCTAATGTTTGAATATAATTGTCTGAATAACAAAATAAAGAAAAAAATTTGTAGTTATGATTATTTGATAATTGATCTTGAGGACAAGGCCATGGAGACCTACAGCTAATAACAATCTGCAGTAAAATGACAACAAGGGAAACATTAAGACTCCATTAAGAAGAAAGTATAATCTGACACATGGATATCCCTTGATGGCATTTTTACAAAGTTCATGGCTTATGCTGCAAATGTTGTTTACAGACCTCATTTATAAGGAACTATGTGCAATGCATATAATATACAAGTATTTTTTTTCGATGAACTATGTGGTACAGATCTATTACAGGAGGAAAGGGCAAAAGGCAATTAATTAGATAATTATCAAGAGAAGAAATGAAATGACAAAAACTAAGGGTCAAATGTTCATTTTTAAAGAATTGGTTACTGCATCAAAATCAAAACTGAATTGTGTTGAATTATGTTTATTCAAAATTCTTTAATACGAACATGAAATAACATCACAATACATTATTTTTTTTCTAGTTCTCTTCTGTGATACACACAATGTATTCAGGCATATTAGTAAGTAATGAGCAGTTCTTGATACTTTGCTGCAATATTGAAGAAAAATCATATCAAAGTCAAATTCAGTATGATACTGTCTCTATATAATGCATAAAATGGACACTGAGAATTCTTAACAGCATATTAAAACAACCATTCTCAAAATCAGTGTGTTATTTGTATACATTGACATGTACAGTGGACCCTCGATAATCTGGACACCTTCGTTCCCAGCCTAAACCGTCCAGATTACAAATTTTCCGGACTGCCGAATTTCGTGTACCCTAGTCAATTTTGAAATTGTCATGTACAAGTTACTCCCCTTGACCTTGTAATCAATGATGGGTTTTTATGTTTATGTACTAAAACAAATACTTTGTTTGTTATGTTTTAAAGGTATTTTTTTCAATTTAATTATGTTAAGAATATGATATTAACGTACATGTAATCACACATTATTGGCAACTTGTTGTTAATGTCACATTACTTACAACTGTTTATACATATATTGGTAACAAGATCAGAAACAGTTGTAAAAACATTTGATAGAGGCATCAACTAATGGGAACAACCAATGGGCTATGTCACCAGAAGTGTTAAAATTTGTGTCATTTTGGTGAACACACTGCACAAAGTCAACAAGTAAAACTGTTTAATATGTTTCTGTTGTAGCAAATAAATGAATGTCATTCCATATACAATGTACTTATATGGCCGTGTCACAGATGTGAATCATTGAAATATACATTGTAGTAATGATAATTCAGGCGTGATGATGGGTAAATAAATTATCAGTTTATATTATAAATGTAGGATATTTCAATATATATCTAAATGCAAAGTTACTCGACACTCGCTAATTGTCATCACTTGATGTTTTGCAACATTACAGTCAATGGGACAGAATTGTAGTTCTGATAATGACCGTCTGTCAGAACATATATAGTGTGTTTCATTCAAGCCAAGAAAACTCTTTTTGTTTGTTTGAATTTTACAACAAAACAGAAAGACTAACACGTGAGTCAGTCTGTGAAGTTAAAAAGTTTAAACACCTTCTATCTCTCCAAGATTGATAACAATCGGCAGTATGTCAAATGGTGACAACTCTTTGCAAAAGTTGCAAATATACTGGATTTACTTTTTTGTATTTTGGTGTTTTAATTGGCATTATGAAACAATGCGAATGAGAAGCGCCAACCCATATGCCTGTTGTCCAGAGCTACATGTATGTTGTCGCAGCTAGTTTAATATATGCCTGGTAGTCATCCTTAGAATCATTTCACTGCTTCCAAAGTAATCCTGATAATCTCCAGTCTTCAACAATTATGAATCTGCTTCAGATGACTAGCCAATGAGTCCTGTAATTATAAAATTTAACATATATATCAATATTCTTAATTTGTTATAAAAAAGTTACAGAAATCATCTAACAATGACAAAAGGAAGAAATTGGACTCATGTATACAAGTACTTTGAGTTAAAGATGCTCCACCGCCGACAGAGTATAAATGATATTCATCATTTGAACAATAATTAGTGTTTAATCGTGTATGCATAAGTCTAATTAACACAAAAAATAATATAAAATAATTTATTTTGCCTTTGGGTCAAGCGCAATCAGTACTTCATTCCATATAGGATATAGTGCTACGGAGTTTTTTCGGGATGCAATTAATTTTTTTTTTTAATATTTTTTAACTTGAAGTGAAATTAGAAGCTCAAACTTTTCAACGGCGGTAATGGTGTAAAGTAAGTAACTTTTGTAACTGAAGAAAAATACTAAATCGTCTGCTGCCGTTTTTGATAGTGAAAAAATACCATTTGTCAGCGGTGGAGCATCTTTAAATATATTAGCATCATAATTAATTTGTCTCCTATACCTGATACACATTGATAAAATACAATGTTTTTTACTGTTAGCAAAACTTACTTTAAACCAAATACTGTAATATTGAGCAAGTGTAAATTTACCATGTATGATATATTACAGTGCACAGGTTATTGTTTATTTTGGTAAGTGTTATTATAAATTCTCTGAATCCATGAAGTTATATATGTAGTGACTGTTTAATCGATGTTTTAAGTTCATACCGCCAATTTCGAAATCCCAGATATTAATTGTCTTAAATAAATCTAGCATTACAATTCTTCTATTTATCTAAAGAAATTCTGTATTCACATGTGTATTACACACATATGTTACACACATATGTACGTATTGTGTATGGATCTATATCATGCATTGTTTTGCCTACAAATAAACACATGCTTTGTGATGTTTATAGACATATTGACAATCTGGTAAATTGACCTCTATGCATTAATATTAAATTTGATGTCATCGCATTAGAAAATAATACCAAAAATGAATCTTGTCAACTGCTAATATAACAACAAACTACTTCAAATTTAAAGTGATATTCAATTTTGTTCGTTGCGTTGTAATAAAATAAAACGTCGATTATATGGATGTTAGCAGGAATACACACATACCCTTGATGTTGTAAGTTCACTTCATGTGCTGATGTCTGTCAAATAGTTCATATAATAATATACCGACCCATAGGCATGATAGGCAAAGAAGCAAAACGAAATGAAACTTACGATTTTCACTGCTTCTGTCTCCAAATACGAAAAGAATTCCGTAGTTTACTAGCAAGGTGGCTTGCAACATGCAGTGTTCAAATATTCTTCGGTGTTTTTCAGATATGAGAATGCATTTATTACGCTTGATAATTAAATGGAAAATATCTCTTTACTTGCAAGTTTACATCACAGGGTCCATCACAGGTCCGCTTTGCGTGATGACGTCGTGATGTTTTGTTTACATTCGGCCGTTTACACTATTGCTGAGTGTCACGATATTTCATTGTATCTGTATCCATGTATTAAATATTCCCTCGTTAATGAAAGGATGCGTTAGTTGACAATCCGTGCGAAATGATAAGGAGCCAGCGTAACTCAGAATTTATCGTGTTTGTTAGCTTCTGCATAGATCACCCAGACGCTTGATGCGTACGTAGTTAACAAGCGTCTGTTTGAGTGAGACTTGGTTAAATTCAGTGGGCCATCGTAATGACATGATCAAATACGAATACCTGTTCTCCAAAATGACTATCAATATAATACATGTAAAAACAAACAACTTTTGTATCTTTCTTACGTCACGATGAATTAAAAAATTGTCATTATATAATAGATTATGAATGTATACACAAAGTACAATTAGATACTTACATACCAAAATCCTGACAATTCCTTTATTTAGTGTTACCCAAACCGGATGTTTACATTAAATATATGCAAATGACTGGCGAGAATTAGGCCACCGATCGCTACCACTGATGCAAATTATCCTCACTATTTTTCAATTATAGACGTTCATGCTGTAGTTTTTGTAGACATGTTTGAAACTATTCTATTTAATGAAATGCCAAGAAGTTGTTTATTACAATTAAACTGCACTATGGCAGCATATTTGTTCTAGAAAGAGGAAAAGAGAAAAAATCGCATGCAAATGAGAGGTCAATCGCATTTAAATTAGTGGGTCCATCCGGGCCGTAGCAATACTGGAAAAGCAAGCTTTTTCAGTAAAATTGGGGTGTGTTGCTTGCGTGATCTTCGGCGGCCATGCTCTTCAAGGTAGACTATTGAACGTTTAAATAAGAGCAACTGTTCCACTATTCAAGAAAGACTTAACATTAATATACCCGCAGTCTCCCGCCAATATCACCGCCACCTAGCAAAAACTTACACACACGCACACCACATACATGGGTAGGCCGTTCCTTACATATGACCATAGCTGTTTATATTCACGGACGTTTAGTTATTCTAAACAAACTGAAATAAACAAGCTACACCGCTGACCGGCCGCCAGTGCTTAGCGCAACTGTGCAAAAGTGTCTGTCACCTAAATAAGCGTGTGATGCTGCTATCTCCAGTATCTCAATCCTCATATCTGCCATATTGTTATAACGATTGCAAATAGAATAACAATTTTGTGCCAGGTGACCATATTGCCTTGTTTCCCCTACCATAAACGACCTATTGCTCAATGATATTCCGAAAGGCAGGTACCATCTTTTTCCTTTAATACAATTTAATGTAAAATTTCATTTGGACCAAGACAAACCTTGCTTAGTTATTAATTGGTTATTATGCCCTATTTTGGAGAGAATGTGTTGCAGAACATTACATTGTAAATTATTACTGTTTGGAATATTTTTGTATATGAGCTTTGAGAGCCAACTATTTTTCTAGCACTAAGACTGAGGAACACACTTCGATATTACGTTAAATAATGCCTACAGGGGTGCATTAGTTTAGTCCACACATTCTTTTTATGAAATGTTTTTCTTATGGTTCAACACTTCCATATTGCTAATAATGTTTTCTAATAGCCTTCTATTTACAAACTAGAGGCCCAAAGGGCCCTCAAACGGTCACTCTGACTACCTTGGCTTCTCGTAAATATTAAATATAATATTGTGTCACTTCGTCATGGAATCCATGTCGGATCTCATTTTCTATTTCTTTCAACAAATTTTATTTCCAAACAATAGGCCCAAGGGGCGTTCATATATAGATACCTAAAGTCTCAGATATTGTGGTATTCGTAGGCACATCCTTATCGATTTTGGATCAACCAGAGATTGTAGAACAATACTTTGTTGAGGACCTTGTCATAATATTTTCATTGCAAGTTTCAGCCAAATCGCAACGGTTGACACTTGAGGTAGAAGTTCATAAAATGTGTTGTTCAAGCTGGCGGCTGTGGCGGCCATCTTGGATTTCGGCATCAACCGAAAAAATATAAACAACTTTGTCGGGACCATGGTTAGGATACATTGCATCGCAACGTTTCAGCCTAATCACACCGGTAGAACTTGAGATAGAAGTTCAAATTGTGTTTTCAAGATGGCGGCTGTGGCGGCCAATCTTGGTATTTCGGATCGACCCTCGGAAAACTAACAACACCTTTGTTGGGACCTTGTAAGGATAATTTCATGCAAATTTTCAGCCAATCGCACCGGTAGAACTTGAGTTAAGATGTTCAAACATGTGTTTTCAGGATGGCGGGCTGTCTGCCGGCCATCTTTGGATTTCGGATCGACCCGATAAATAACAAAACTACTTTGTCGGGACCATGTTAGGATCATTTCATGCAAGTTTTCAGCCAAATCACACACCGTTTGATCTTGAGAAGAAGTCCAAATGTGTTTTCAGATGGGGCTGTGGCGGTCCATCTTGGATTTACGGATCTGACCCAGAAAAATAAACAAACACTTTGGTTCGGGACCATGTCAGGATCCATTTTCATGTAGTTTCAGCCTGAAATTATCACAAAGTAGAATTGAGAAGTAAGTTCAAAATGTACATTTTTCAAGATGGCGGCTATGGCGGCCATCTTGGATACCGGATCGACCCGGAAAATAACAACACTTTGTTGGGACCATGTCAGGATCATTTCATGCAAGTTTCAGCCAAATCGCAACGTAGAACTTGAGTTAAGTTTCAAAATTGTTTTCAGGATGGCGGCTTCCTGGCGGCCATCTTGGATTTTCAACTTATCAAAGATTCCCGAGATAATAAAAGACTTTGTCGGGACCATGTCAGGATCATTTCAATGGGCCTTTTCAGCCAAATCGCACCGGTAGAACTTAGAGGTTGGATAGTTCAAAATGTTTTTTCAAGAATGGCGGCTGTGGCGGCCAATCTTGGATTTCGGATCGAAAAAATAACAACACTTAGATGTCGGGACCATGTCAGGATCATTTCATTGTAAAGTTTCAGCTAAATGGGACACTGGTAGAACTTCAAAATGTGAAAAAGTTAACGCACGGAGCACGACGACGGACGAAACATGATGACTATAGCTCATGCTGACCCTTAGGGTCAGATGACCTTAAAAAAATATGAATTGAGAAAGCTTGATTATAAAAATTGGTTCCCAGGTATGGAAAACAATTTTTAGCTCACCTGGTATTGTCATGGGCTGGCGTCCGTCGTCCGTCCCCGTCCGTCAACAATTCCTTTAAATTGCTACTACGTCATAAGAATGATTTTCTGCATATAATTGTAACCAAATTTGGCCACCAAACATCCTTGGGGAAGCGTAACAGAACTTGTATAAATTTTGGCTCTGACCCCCCGGGGGCAGGATGGTCGGGCCAAATAGGGAAATAGAGGTAAATCCTATAAATCTAACTACTTTGTCCTAGAGTTTCTCCATGGATTGTAACCAAATTTGGCCAAAACATCCTTGGGGGAAGGGAACAGAACTTGTTTGATAAAATTTTGGCTCTGACCCCCCGGGGAGCAGGAGGAATGGTGGGCCCAATAGGGAAATAAAGGTAAATCCTATAAATCGTCTACTTGTCCCTAGAGTTCTGCATGGATTGTAACCAAATTTTGGCCAGAAAACATCCTTGGGAAGGGGAACAGAACTTGTAATAAATTTTGGCTCTGACCCCCCGGGGGCAGTAGGTTCGGGGCCCCAATAGGGGAAATAGAGGTAAATTCTATAAATCGCTACTTGTCCCTAGAGTTTTGCATGGATTGTAACCAAATTTGGCCAGAAACCATCCTGTGGGGGAGGAGACCAGAAACTTGTAATAAATTTTGGCTGCTCTGACCCCCCTCGGGGGCAGGAGGGGCGGGCCGATAAGGGCAAATAGAGGTAAATCCTAAAAATCGCTACTTATCCTAGAGATTCTGCTGCATGGATTGGTACCACCCAAATTTGGCCAGAAACATCATTTATATATAAAAAATTTGGCGTCCCCCTGGACAAAGTGGGCCAGGGGAATTAGTTTTGAGAAAATCTAAACAATGATTTGTATTACAGAACATTTACTTGTTACCAACCAGGTTAACTTGTTATGTTAATATATGCTGTCAAGAATGCATTTAACTGTGGTATATGTCAATAGATTTTAACTAACACATCTTTAATTTTTACAAACGTTTCATTACCTTAATATGACTTGGTACATTTGAAAATCCAAAGATATGTCTAACATAGTGGACATTTTTCTGGAATATCGTAATAGTTCAGGGAACAATAAGTGTTTGAAGAGTTTATCAATGTCTTTTTAGCGTGTATATATTACATAGATGCAAACATTTCCCAAGTTATTTACAATATATGAATTATCAGACCATTATTTTTTATCTTAATTGTATAATCCACCATTTTTTGGGTGCTAAACTTCTAAGTTTGTTAAATTGATATTGATTGACTGTATGGACAATTGATATGTTCCAAGAGAACCTTATTGATCCCTTAGTTGCATGCTTGAATTTTCTTTTGGAGAAGTAAATCGTACATATGATGCTGAACAATATGAAGTTGATAATGTTAAAGTTACTGGAATTACACGAGGTTATGTGATCAATCCTCAAGTTTGTCCTTCATTTGTAAATGGAAATTGAACCATGACAGTAGGTTTCTGTCAATGGATTGATAGCCGATGGTAAATTAATGTATCCATATTTAATAATTCTAATGTAATGTTACTGAATAAAATTGCATGTATAAGAAAAGAGAGTTTTGTAATATATGGACTTCAATGTAGATATAAACAAGAGGCC
The DNA here is from genome assembly GCF_041381155.1 of Argopecten irradians. Classification (NCBI taxonomy): domain Eukaryota; kingdom Metazoa; phylum Mollusca; class Bivalvia; order Pectinida; family Pectinidae; genus Argopecten; species Argopecten irradians. The sequence goes on along the minus strand of NC_091146.1, from coordinate 35,396,363 downwards.
CAGAGGGCCTGTATCGCTCACTCTGGTTTGTAATGCCTAGTAAGGTTCATTGTTTCTTTTCTGAAGGAATTTGAATATTTACCTCTAATTCCCCTATTAGGCCCCACTCTTTCTGCTCAAGGGGGGTGAAAGCCTAAAATTATAGGAATTCTGTTTAACCCCAAGGATGTTTCTGGGCCAAAATTTTGGTTAAAATCCAAGCAGAACTCTATAGACTAGTTAGCGATTTATAGGATTTTTCCTAAATTTCCCTATTGGGCCCCGCCCCTCCTGCCCCCAGGGGGTCAGATCCAAAATTTTATACAAGTTCTATTCCCCTTCCCCAAGGATGTTTCTGGCCAAAATTTGGTTTCAATCCATGCAGAACTCTAGGACAAGTACCGCGATTTATAGGATTTACCTCTATTTTCCCCTATTTTGGGCCAGCCCCTTCCTGCCCCCGGGGAGTCAGAGCCAATATTTATATAAGTTCTGTCCTGTTCCTATTCCCCTAAGAATGATTCTCTCTGGCTAAATTTGGTTACATCTCCATGCAGAATTCTAGGACAAGTAAGCGATTTATAGAGATTTACCTCTATTTCCCCTAGTGGGGCCCCACCCCTCCTGTCCCCAAGGGGGTCAGAGGCAAAAATTTTATACAAGTTCTGTTTCCCCTTTTCCCCTAGGAATGTTTCCTGGCCCAAATTTGTTTAAAATTCACCGACCGATGCAGAAATCTAGAACAAGTAGACGATTTATAGGAATTTACCTAAATTTCCACTATTGGGCCCCACCCCTAACTCGTCCCCGGGGAGTCAGAGCCAAAAATTTATCTACATAGTTCTGTTCCCCTTCCCCCAAGGATGTTTCTGGCCAAATTTGGTTTACAATCCATGCAGAATTCTAGGACAAGTAGCGATTTATAGGATTAACCTCTATTTCCCCTATTGGGCCCACCCCTCCTGTTCCCCAGGGGGTCAGAGCAAAAATTTTATACAAGTTCTGTTCCCCTTCCCCCTAGGGATGTTCCTGGCAAATTTGGTTACAATCCATGCAGAACTCTAGAACAAGTAGCGATTTATAGGATTTACCTAAATTTCCACTATTGGGCCCACCCCTCCTGTCCCCGGGGGTCAGAAGCCAAAATTTTTACAAGTTCTGTTCCCCTTCCCCAAGGATTGTTTCTGGCCAAATTTGGTTACAATCCATGCAGAACACTAGGACAAGTAGTGATTTATAGGATTTACCTCAATTTCCCTTATTGGGCCCCGCCCCTCCTGTCCCCGGGGGGTCAGAGCCAAAATTTATACAAGTTCTGTTACCCCTTCCCCCAAGGATGTTTCTGGCCAAATGTGGTTACAATCCATGCAGAACACTAGGACAAGTAGAGAATTTATAGGATTTACCTTAATTTCCCCTATTGGGCCCCGCCCCTCCTGTCCCTGGGGGGTCAGAGCCAAAATTTATACAAGTTCTATTCCCCTTCCCACAAGGATGTTTCTGGCCAAATTTGGTTTCAATCCATGCAGAACTCTAGGACAAGTAGCGATTTTAGGATTTACCTCAATTTCCCCTATTGGGGCCCCGCCCCTCTTGTCCCCGGGGGGTCAGAGCCAAAATTTATACAAGTTCTGTTCCCCTCCCCCCAACGATGTTTCTGGCCAAATTTGGTTAAAATCCATGCATAACTCTATGACTAGTAGCGATTTAAAGGAAATGTTGACGGACAGACGGACGACGGACGACGACGGACGGACGGACGACGGACGCCGCGCCATGACATAAGCTCACCGGCCCTTCGGACTTCAATGTAGATATAAAAAACATTACAATTTGTTTCCCAATCATTTTTCAGGCTACATGGTTGGAATAGTCTTTGAATTTAATTGTTAGCCTTGAAAGGTCCTTGAAATTCACCAAACGGCCTTGAAAAATACATTTGTCCTAAAATGACAATTGATTCCTCATGCAAAATTTGTGTTTTAGTGTGAAATGAACATGAAATTTGATCAAACTTGCCGCGGATATGTTGTGGGAAAAATCAACCTATATTTTAAATCCGTACTCCGTACCATGATTTAGACTCATCCAAGAACTATTTCTTTATTCATGTTCATCAGTAATGGTAAATGATCAATGCAGCAATTGTTCTTTAAGTTGTAGCAAGCAGAACATTTGATTCAATGGGGCATTGAAACTGACAAAAAAAGCCTTGAAAAGTCCTTAAAAGTAATTGCATTTTTCTTTAATTTCTGTACGAACTATGGACTAATAATTTCAGTTTTTGAGCATTTACCTGGTACATGTATCTTCATTACTAACGTTTCCTGCATTAAAAAATAGGATCTTAAATTGATGTTCTTTCCATAATTTCCCATGATGTTATGAAACGAGTTTAGACTTTTTAAATATTTTCCAAGCCTTGGTGATGGCGTCACAATGAAATTCCGGCCAATGATAATTGCTTCAGGACATATAACACTAGTGATGTATCCAAAGATATGATAAGAGCAAAATTACTGGATATCCAGTGAACTAAGTAATAACTAATATGTCAATCGTTTAGCCTTACAGTACTTTGATTTGTAATGCGGCATACTTATTAAAAGCTTGTGATGGGATGGTAATACAATTTATTGTCTTCAATTTATCTGAAATTTTGACCAAACCTTTTCATGATTCCGATTTTTGATAAGCTCATCAGGCATTACATGGCTTAGAAAAACTAATTTGTCTTCTTCGTTGTCTCTCCATGCATAAAACAAATTGAGACTGCTTTGTCCGGTAATGCCGCTACTTTGTACAGTGGTTGAATCATTGCTGCTTTGTCTGGTAGTGCCGCTACTTTGTACAGTGGTTAAGTCATTGCTGCTGTGTCTGGTAGTGCCGCTACTTTGTACAGTGGATGAGTCACTGTTGCTGTGTCTGGTAGTGCCGCTACTTTGTCCAGTAGTTGAGTCATTGCTGCTTTGTCTGGTAGTGCCGCTACTTTGTACAGTGATTGAGTCATTGCTGCTTTGTCTGGTAGTGCCACTACTTTATCCAGTTGTTGAATCATTGCTACTTTGTCTGGTAGTGCCCGACTTTGTATAGTTGTTGAATCATTGCTACTTTGTCTGGTAGTGCTGCTACTTTGTCCAGTGATTGAATGATTGCTGCTTTGTCTGGTAGTGCCGCTACTTTATCCAGTTGTTGAATGATTGCTGCTTTGTCTGGTAGTGCCACGTGACTTTGTACAGTTGTCGAATCATTGCTGAGTTGTCTGGTAGTGCCACTACTTTGTACAGTGCTTGAGGCATTGCTGCTTTGTCCGGTAGTGCGCCACTACTTTGTACAGTGATTGAGGCATTGCTGCTTTGTCCGGTAGTGCCGCTACTTTGTCCAGTGATTGAATCATTGCTACTTTGTCTGGTAGTGCCGCTACTTTGTACAGTGATTGAGTCATTGCTGCTTTGTCTGGTAGTGCCGCGACTCTGTACAGTGGATGAGTCATTGCTGCTTGGTCTGGTAGTGCCACTACTTTATCCAGTTGTTGAATCATTGCTACTTTGTCTGGTAGTGCCACTACAATTGTACAGTTGTTGAATCATTGCTACTTTGTCTGGTAGTGCCACTACTTTGTCCAGTGCTTGAGTCATTGCTGCTTTGTCTGGTAGTGCCACTACTTTATCCAGTTGTTGAATCACTGCTACTTTGTCTGGTAGTGCCACTACTTTGTCCAGTGCTTGAGTCATTGCTGCTTTGTCTGGTAGTGCCACTACATTGTACAGTGATTGAGTCATTGCTGCTTTGCCTGGTAGTGCCGCGACTTTGTACAGTGATTGAGTCATTGCTGCTTTGTCTGGTAGTGCCGTTACGTTGTCCATTGCTTGAGTCATGACTGATTGTGCTTTGTATGGTGGTTGATAAATCAGCCTCGGGTGTGTAAAGTCTGGCACACTTGAGGATGTTATTGAGCATTCAATAAACTCTGTTTCACAGCTGGATCTGTTAGTAAAAAATAAAAAGACCAAGTTAGTAGAAGAAATAATCAATGTTACTGTGTAAACATAATGTTAAATGCCTTTTCCTTTAGCTAAACCATGTACCTCTCTGTCTTAACGTATCTCTGTCTTAACCGTATACCTATCTGTTTTAATCATGTAGCTCTCAGTCTGGATGCTTTCGTGAACACAAATTCTCAAAAAAGGATGCATCCCGACTAAAATAATCGCATAAAGAATGCATTCAAAATATGTTGAAAAATGCAATTGACCACCGCTCTTGCAAATGTAGCATTCAAACGATATTAATCGAATGGTGGAGCCACTAGTTCAATTGGACAATTGGCACTAAGTCCGGCAGTAAAATTACTAGTCATGGGCATCGAACTAATGCTTAAAGTCGCGGACTGTGTATGGACAGTATCTATGATGTAATAAATACTCAATGACAACACTAATATCAGTACAAATCCTACTTACACTGTTGTTCTGGCAAATATAAACTGATTCTGATATACTAATAATACTATAATAATAAAGACGTGTAAATATGATGCATATGATTTGTTTGTTTGTTTGATTAATTAACAGCTACGGTCATGTAAGGACGGCCTCCCATGTATGCGGTGTGTTGCGTGTATGTTGTGCGAGGTGCGTGTTTTGGGAGACTGCGGTAAATTCATGTTATGTCTTCTTGTATAGTGGAACTATTGCCCTTTTTATAGTGCTATATCACTGCAGCATGCCGCCAGAGGACACCAAGCAACACACCCCACCCGGTCACATTATACTGACAACGGGCGAACCAGTCGTCCCACTCCCTGTATGCTGAGCGCTAAGCAGGAGCAGAAACTACCACTTTTATAGACGTTGGTGTGTCTCGGCCAGGGGACAGAACCCAGAGCCTTCCTCACAGGGGCGAACGCTCAACTCAAGGCCAAAAGTGAGGCGGTGCCAAGGAAGGCATTAGGAAAGATAAAGTCAGTTAGGAAGAAAAGAAAGATAAGATCCTAAATTGAGTCGCCTTTTACGATCATGCAATAGGGGCAGCAGGTACAATTCTAACGAAATATCATGCATATGACATCATGAGTTTTGAATTTTTACCCTGGAAATATGTATTTTCATAAATAATCATTCAAAAGTCTCTGTTACAAACATTTTTTTTTCAAAAAGAATATGTTGTATAAATAAGAAATCGATAATGATAGATAATTTGGCCTGACCAAACACACAATCTCTCACAAACACATAATTATATTAGTTGTTTAGAGAACAAGAAAAGTCAAATAGTGTTTTTAAAGAAAAAATCACAAACATGTGGCGTTTTTAGTGTATAAAGATTGAGTATAAGAGTAGTGTTAAGTAGTTTTAGTTTGTTAGTCTCTATGACAGGTAGATTAGATCACAAGGGTCATTAATTTGGTGGTAATAATTAGCATGTCCAATTAGTTTGTAGTTATTGGGCCAGCAGACCAGTAGGGGTTAAATAGAGATGGCGGTTATGATCAACGCCAGCTGTAAACCGAGCCATTTGTAGACTAGAAAGGGCAGATAGAGATGTGGTGCATTGGTCAGTCTTTAATTTGCATATTCAGTATTGTTCTATCTTTAGTTATGGTATCTAGGTGCTATGTCTAATTTTGGCCAGGGTCACAAAGAGTTCAGGGGCCATCCTATTTTAGGTATGCATGTGTATTCATAGCCATCCTATAAATATATATTCTTAGTTTAGATTGTTTAGTTAAGAATAGCATTTTATAAATATGTATCCTTAGTGTATATAGCTAATAATAGTAGTCTTGGAATAGAGATGTAAATTAGAGTCAGTAAAAGGGAAGGAGACACTTGGAGTGGGGCAGTTCGTAGAAAGCGAGTCGAGAAGTATAGATGTAGTTCTTTGGGGTTCTTTGGAGTTTGCCGAGCAGTTGGGCAGTTCGTGGAAAGTGAGTCGAGAGGTATAGCTGTAGTTCTTTGGAGTTCTTTTGGAGTTTGATGAGCAGTTGGACAGTTAGTTGAGAGTCAGTCGAGATGTACAGCTGGAGTCATTGGACAGTCAGATGATGGTAGTTAGTGATTAGTTTGTAGTGAGTTTAGATAAGTCGGACAGTTGATTAAAAGAATTAGCTTGCGTTTATAGTTGTTGCTGTTGAGTGAAAACCCTGAACTTTTGCTTGATTTGATACAACTTGAAAATTGGAAACATATCTCATATACGGACTTTGTTTAATATTTTTCGCCGGCGCCTGACAACCTGAACTTGAACTTTATTTATACTTTGGTTTTACAACTGGTGTCAGACGTGGGATACTTCTACTGAATAAAGCAGTAGCCGGAAAACGTCACAATTGGTGTCAGAAGTGGGATACTTCTTCAAAAAAAACAAAAAGAGAAAACGTAACAATTGGTGTCAGAAGTGGGATTAAGACTTTAACACGTGCCTGTCCTATTTTATGTGAGAGACAGAATTACTGGTATTGCTGACTGGTACAAAATGATGTGTGGACTCCTGATTTATCTCCTATTAATTGGACAATGTGTGTCATTAGTGAACAATCAATGCATTGTATGTAGGAAAGATGATGAAAACGATGTACATGACAGTTCTAGAAAAAGTGACTTTACTGAGAACTTTGTGCTTGTCTCCCTGAATGCTGTCATTACTGACATTAGTAATTCATCTGAACAACAGTGGGATCCTGGAAAATAATTATGTCAATTACAGGACTGTACAAAGCCCAAACGACTGGAACATATAAGTACTATGGAAATCGAGTTGTGGTACTATGTAATGTATATACTTAATGACAAACTTACTTGTGATGAGTTATAGAGAAGTTTATTCGCTTATTATTAGATGGTTTTGATGGAATTTCAAAACAGTGATGTGGTACAGAGAAAACTTGAAAATACTGATGCATTGTCCAGTTCTGATGCGAGTTTTAATGGGATTTTAAAATGGTGAACGTGGAAATGTCGAGGGAGTATATGTCTAGTTGTACACTATACAGAAGACACAACACGAATATACCGCAGTCTCCCAAAAACATGCACCTCGCACAACATACACGCAACACACCACATACATGGGAGGCCGTCCTTACATGACCATAGCTGTTAATAGGACGTTAATTAATCAAACAAACAAACAAAGTACCTTATTATAGAGAAATTAATTCGCTTATTATTTGGCAGTTTTGGTGGGATTTCAAAACATGCAGTGAGGTGGTACGGAGAAAACTTGGAAATACTGATATATTGTCCAGTTCTAATGTGAGTTTCAATGGGATTTTAAAACGGTGAACTTGGAAATGTTGAGGGAGTATATCCAGTTGTACCTTATTTTGATGTAATTTCAAAATAGAAAATATATCTTGACAGTGTTTGGCATGGACTTAGTTATTGTGTGATTTAGTACATGGTTATAGGTTTGGAATATAACTACTGGAGAGGTAGTCTACTCTAGGCAGGTGATCGCCAATACATGTAGATGTATATAGGTTTTGTGTATATAGAATTTTCTGATGTAGTTGCGTGTAGTTTGTTGTTGGAAAATTAAAGATTTTGGAGGTCGTTTTCTTTAAAAGGTACGTGGTATCGAGAGATCTAGGTTTTGTTGAACTCTTAGATAAGGTTAGAAGTTGGAGTTTGAAATTTTGTCACTGTGGTTTGAAGGACAAGATGAAATCATTTGTTCGTGATTTGTTAGTTGTTTATTGGGTTTTAATTGTAACTGGATAATTGATGTCTGTTCCGAAAGGACGCCTTTAGAAAAAGTCCAGTTGCCTACAGTCTGGTGCGTTTGGGTTTTTTATCAGTGAACCCTATTGACTGTCTTTGCCAAGAAGTCTGTCTATCTTTATAGCCCAGTGTTTAGAAAGTAACCATTAATTGTGAAGAAACAGATTTCTCCAATTCAAAGACTCAGTGGACACATGAGTTGATAAGGGTCTGGTCAGTTTAGGGTTAATTTTAACGCCATTAGTGACAATGGACATTATCCAAGCAGTTCGGATAGAAATAATGAGTCTTCACTAGATAAATCTTGATAACCGTCATGGAAAGAAAGCCTTTGAAGAAACTTTTGACGAAAACCTAGATTCAACATATCACATATGTGACTGTCACGTGTGGGAGGTATTTAGTTTTCATAAAATTACAGACGGATCAACATCTACAATCCAACCTTTCGAGTTATGGAGCGCGATTTGGGAACTCCAGTACAAGATGAAGTTGACATCACTCCCTATTAACCGGTGTCGGAGGTCTATTTCTGCACGGCGTTACCAGACCCAACTACACAACAGCCACCGAAGACTACTGCTGAAATGTTGGTCTTTTTTTAAACGACGTCAACGGTCGACTAACTGAAATTGAAAAGAAAATCGAAACACAAGGGAGAACTTTTCATGAACAACATCGCCAACTACAAGAACAAGTCAAAAAGAGTGAGAGCACCTCTCTCAACTACCAGAGGGCTCTTGCCGGGAAACTTCAAAGATATATCCAAAAGGTGTTAACCGGACTTAAAAAAATAACAGAGACCGGTCAAAAGTCGTCGATACCTCCAGAATTAATCAAAAGCATTTGGCAGTTGGTGGAGACCACAACTTTGCAGCTCTCTGCATCATCGTCGACTAGGGAATGAATTATCTGCTCAAAGATTTGGAGAAGAAAGAAATAATTGTGTACCGTAGGCTTCAAGTTAAAAGGAAAATGTGATCAAATTAGTTTTTAAGTCCGTGTTTCTCGAGGAAAATCTACTTTCACTTTTTTTTTTGTTTGTTTGTTTGAGTTTTACGGCCCATCGACAACTAAGGTCATTTTAGGGCCAAACTACAAGTCAGGCATTAATATCAGGATAAAAGGTCAGGGTAAGAAAAGGCAAGTAAAGATTAAAACACAGATTGTAAACGTTTATTTGATAAAAAAGGTTTGCATGGGATAAAAGTTTCGGCTAAAACACACGAGAAAACTCATGCAAAAAGTTGATGAAACGATGAAATGTTGAGTTGATACGATGAAATGTTGAGTTGATACGATGATATGATAAGAAAACGTTCATATTTTATCTAAAATACCGATTTCTTTGAGATAATTAAAAATACGATTATGTCTCACGGCATGAAACAAAGTGTACATGTCGGAGACATCGTAGTGCTTATCTCGTATGTGCTTAAAATCAATACAGTGCACTAAAATATGCTCCACTGTGAGAGGAGAATCCAGATGCATTGCATGTAGGAGGACCTTCCTCTGTCAATAGAATAGGAAAGTGTGTAAATTATGTGTGTCCAGTTCGGAGCGGTTAGAGTACAAACTTCCTCTCTGCTGTCACCTCCGACTGGACACTTTAGGATATTAGTGTAGGTTGAATGTTAAAAAACATTTATGTTTTGTTTCGGGTTAGAACCACCTTTGATCGCCCATGGTTTTTGATGCTGACTAGAATTGCAGGTTTGTTGTAGGTGTAGGGTAGTGTCAAATGTGTTTGTGCTAGGCGAAGTAGCAAGTCTTAGATGCTTTATCAGCCTTTCATGTCCCCTTTATACCCACATGTCTGGAATCCAGAGATAAGTAAATTTGCAGTTTTAGAAGAGAATCGAAATGTTGGAAATTTAATAAAGATTTGATTAGAGTATTTCTAGGACATCTTTGATTTCATAGCCTGAAGATCCGAGGAGAAGTCTAGAACAGATGATTGCCTTCTTCAATACGTGTTCTTCGATATGGTACAACGCCAGACCCGATAGCACATCGTTCCGCAGAGAAAATGATTGCAACATATGGAAGTCGGATAAGGAGCAGTGAATAGAAGTTCAGCATCCCTTCCGAAACATTATCACCATCTTTTGCTCCGTCAGTGTAGATTGTTACATGGTCAGGAAAGCCCAAACGTCACCCGACAAAAGGATTTATGTTCATCGGGTAATGCCACTGGATTTTGCCCTCTCATGTACAGAGAAACATTGATATCAGGCAGTTTGAATGAGCATGGAGGGACATCGAATATCGGTGTAAACGTCAAGTCGGTGTCGAAATTTATATTTTGTTCAGCATAACACTTTGAAATTCTGATGCAAAATTTTGGTATACGGTGTGGTTTGTGTCTGTTTATGTCATGGTGTTGTGGTTTATAGATTAACTTACATGTATCGAATGCTGGGTTTTAGGAGGGATTTATCAGTTGTGGCAGCTTACTGTATAGATAATTTCTTTCGTCGATCGTCTAGAGATGGCTCATTAGCTTCCACATGGAGGACTCTTCACAGGTGTTGTTCGAAAAGCTCCAAAGTGGGCCAGACCGCAGTCCATGATTCTGGATAGGGTCAAAGCATCTGTAGATAGGAGCTGCGAGCCGATCCATAGACAATCGAGCCGTAGTCAAGCTTTGATCTAATAAGTGCCCGGTAGATACGCAGAGAGCATTTCACGGTCTGCACCCCAATCAGAATGGGACAGAACACGTAGAATGTTCCAGCGCCATTCTCGAGCACTTAGCCTTCAGGTGTTTAATGTGTGCGAACAAAGGACATTTTGTCGAATCAAAGATTTAATCCAAGAATATTTGTTTGTCCAACTACTGGAATTTTAAATTCCATTGAGGTGAGGTCCTGGACTCGTTGGTGTGGTTTTCGTTTTTGACAGAAATGCCTGCCGACAGTTTTTGATCTTGAAAATCTAAAGCCATTTTCGTCAGCCCAATTTTTGTAATTTGCCTAAACATTGTTGTAGTTGTCGTTCTATAGTGTGCATGTTTTTTTGATCTGTAACAGATCAAGAAATCATCCACAAATAGAGACCCTTCTGTAGATTGACCAAGACATTTGGTTATGCTGTTAATTTTTAATCCAAAAAGTGTGACAGACAGAGATACCACCCTGAGGGACACCCCATCTCCTGTTGTTCTGTTTCTGAATAAGTTGAACCCGTTAGAACTTTGAAATGCCTGTCAGATATAAAATTTCGAAATCAAAACTTTGCAAATTACCTCGTATACCGATATCATGAGATCGTTCATGATTCCATATTGCCAAGTTGTGTCGTATGCCTTTTCAAGGTCAAAGAATACGGCCACAAGAATGTTCATTTCTTGGCAAATGCTTCTCGTATAAATGTTTCTAGTCTAACTATGTATGGTCTATCCGTTCCCCTGCGGTTTCTAAAGCCGCTTTGCAAAGGACTTAAAATATTGTTTGATTCCAGGAACCAAACTAATCTAGTATTTATCATACGTTCTAGAGTTTTAGCACAAATAACAACACGTCAATGAAATAGGACGATAGTTATTGGCATCAGTAGCATCTTTCCCGGGCTTCGGAAGGGTTTAAATAGTAGATTCCTTCCAAGACTCGGGAATTTTGCCAGAAGAGTAAACTTGATTAAATATAGTTAAAAGACATTTTAGTGAAGAGTCTGGTAATTGTTTTAAAAAACATATATGGAATTTCGTCTGGTCCAGCTGCCGAGTCCCGTGTGATTTCTCAAGGGACTCGAGCAATTCTGGTATCTCGAAAGGCCTATTATTGTAACTTTCATTTCACTATTGGAAGATTTAAAATTAAGACGTCCTCTTTTTCCTTTTCTTTTTTAAATTTTTGAAAGTTTTTGAATGATTGTTTGACGTATGAATTTTAGCAAAATATTTGGCAAAGGCGTCAGCTATTTCGGTTTATTGAAGATAACTATTTTATTTTTGTTAATGAGGTGGGAGGATGCGTGATGCTTTTCTGTTTCCCACTGATTTTAACCAATCATTTCCCAAACCTTCTTCGAGATGTATTCGGAAATTAATTGTTTGAGACGTACTCTTTCCCAAGTACTTTGTTTGTTGGATTTGATAGACCTTCGAGCTTTTGCTCCTCCAAATTTTAAAATTGATTATAGTTTGAGACGGTTGGCGAAGCAAAAGTACCAGCCTCAGAGCGAATGTTTACCAGATCTATTCATAAATGAATAATTTGAGAGACGAAACTTTGTAGGTTTTGGCACGGATTTTGTTATGGTTTTTGGTTAGCTAATAAAGTGAGGCGCTTCTGTGAAAAATTTTAATGGGGTCATCGAGGTTTCAAAAAATTATCCTCGATGAGCTCCTCTGTCGCACATATTGTTTAAATTGAACCCAGTCCGACGCCTTATGTACGATTCCAACGATGAATAGGCTCCTACAAGTTTTTGTGACCCTATGTTTTTTAAGTATAATTGGAAAGTGATCGCTCCCACAAAGATCATCGTTGACCATCCCAATCATAATTCCAGAAAATTGATGGATGGCACAACGATAGATCAATGTGGGTAAGCGAGCCAGAGGAGGGGTGTAAAATATGTTGGGCATTGGTGTTATAAAGACATAAGCTGTTTTTTATCACAGTAAACTCTTCGATAAAAACGTCTACTCTATCATCATTACCTGGGGAGCCCCAGAGGCATTAAGACCGTTAAAGTCACCCATGATAATATATGGCACTGTAGTTGTGATACGATGTTACTCAGTTCATCACAACTAAATGGAGTATTTGGAGGTAAAAATATAGAACAGATTGTTATTTTTCGGTGAAGAGTTGCACTTACCAGCAACAGCCTTAGTAGGGTGGTTGTATTGAGCTGGATGTGTATCTGTGGGGGACGTTTTTTTTATGCACCGCCACCGCCACCGCACACCACCTGATGCCACCCGGGCCGTCCTGTTGTTGGAGTTTTGGTGTATTAGTGTAAATTGTCTGAGATTGATGGTGTCTTTCAGCATTATTTCTTGAAGGCAGAATATGGATGGATGGGTTTTTTTGTTTTGAATAAGATGTTTTAATTACTTCTATGTACCGCTTTCAAATCCGCGTATGTTCCATTGTATGATAGTGTTTGTCTCTATGTTGGTCCCTTGAGGATAGTTTGTCGGACCGACAGTGACTACTTGAAGTAGGTTGTTTGGTGGCGATAAATGTGTTGTCACCAAACTCGCTGTCGTCCGATAGAACATCATAGATGTTCCGTCATAGGATAATAGTCATAATCTGATCCCTTAACTGGTTTTTGTTGTTTAGGTGCAGGGAGCCTCGCCAGCTTTACCTTGGTGGTTTTTGTCTGGCGCCCCCCCCCCCCCCCCCCCCCCCCAATTGCTCCTGCGTGTGGTGTATTTGCTGTCGCTTGCTTTCTCAGGGATTTGTTTTTTTTACGATGGGGTCAATAGACGTGAAGAATATGCAGCACGTCGTATGACGAGCGGGCGGCGCGGCGGTAACTTTTTTTTCTAATGTTCGGTGTTTGGTATTGTGTAAGTCCTGGAGAGGCCGGTGGGATTGGCGTTTTAGCTCCAGGTGGTTTTTGTTGTGGTCTTTGTTGTGAATTGTGTTGTGGCTTAGATGGACCAGACTTGAACCTGTTCGGGTCCCCCATGATTATTTTGCAGGTCTTAGCATCAGCCATATCTGGGACATCATTGTCCCAGTTAGGCTTGTCAACCAAGGCCTGGACTGACGCATGTTTGACGGTGACACTGTCAACAGGCGTCTTTGCGCGGGTGATCTGAGCATAGGTTGCCACATTCAGGTCTGAACGCTCGACTATCCTCCTAGCCTCGGGGAAAGAGATACCTTGGGTATATTTGACCCGTAATATCTCCCTCTCCCGAGTCCAGGCAGGACAGGTGCGAGCAGACGCAGCATGGTCACCCCCGCAATTGAATACCGTTTTTTCTTTTTTTTTCGTTTTTTTTTCATCAAAGGAATTAAAACTTCAAGGTGTTAAACATTTCATAAGAATGAAAGGTAGAGGCTATAATAGCAACACAGGGTCTACCACTGTAAAATTAGTGTTTACTGGGAAAGCCTTACCCGACAAGGTGGCATTAGGGTTCGCAACCCATACGGTTAAGGAGTTTGCCCTCCCCCCCTCCTTTAAGATGCTATAAATGCAATCAATATGGTCACCGTCAGGACAGCTGTAGGGGTAAGGAGAGATGCAGAAAGTGCGGACTCAGCTCTCATACCACGACAGACTGTAATTCCGAAAAACCCAAATGCTCCAATTACGGCGGTTGCCCCAAAAGAAAATGCTCCAGACAGGAAGCAATTCATGTTATTAAAAGAAAACCCACACTAACCAGACAACATAATGATGTATTAAAAGGGACGAACTCGTAATTCACCCCAAACACTCCAACACACAAACCTCCTACCCCCCAGCCTACGGAGGACCCAAATAACACCAAAATACCACACCCCCGGGATAGGTCCACACCACTGCCTAGACCCAGACAAAGTGTAAGACAAAATTTTCAGTGAAGATATCCATAACAGGTTACAATCAAAACATGAAAATGGAAATTACATGGAATTTCTGTTTGCTACTTTGCTAGTCATGTTTTAGCGGTATTCTTATTTTACCACTTTGCCATTTCATATACAAAATATTTGATTGAAAATGTCATTATCCTATTTGCATTATCTGAATATTGTTAATTAAGCAATTATCATAAAACAACAAATTTATTGTTGCTAAAAGATATACTTTAAACATATACATAGTAATGTAATCCCTCACTTGACCTTTTACAATCGCCTTTTGTCTATCGCTGTGTACACTTAGTGTAAACAATTTGAATCAATAAAATTGAGAGCAAATTACTTAAATCTGTTGTAAGCGGTGGTATAAGGTTACAACACAAGAATAGTGGTGAACTTTATTAGTCCGGTAATAAACTGATACAACATGATTATTTCCACTACCTAGACTTATATAGGAATAAACACGTCCTTTTCTCAACAATAAGTTTCTGTATAATGAACGTCAATCTGATCAATGGTTGGGTGGCGTAGTGGTCATTCCACTTTCACCTAGCCAGTGAGGATTCCTAATTCCCTGCAATGGCCGTTTGAGATTTGATCGGAGCCTTTAACACTAAAACCTTCCTCGATAATCCATGGGTGACTATCAGTATAGATATATTCACCCCTCGACTATGTCAAAGCAAAACTGGAAAGACTTTCCAAGTCAAAATATAAACAATATCAAATAAAAATCTTGCACATTCTTTAATTACAATTAATAGTATACAGGTGGTATAGGGTAGCACTGGACATTTAGACGTAGTATTTGGTATTTCCCCGACAAGATTTGACATCAAAGTACATATTGTACAAAATATGAATTACGTTAACAATATCAAACATCAAGTGTCAGAAAATAGTGTTTTATTAGTAGTTTACATGTGGTATTGGTGACTACTGAATAGTTATGGGCATTTAGTCGTGCCGCCCCTGGGCGCCTGAAGGGTTGTACCAAAATGGCTTTTTATGTCATCTGCTTATGGGAAATAGCAAGTTATAGACTATTCAAATGTCGAAATGTGTTCCTGGGATTAACAAAAAACCTTAATATTCATGAAAACTTTCCCCTTTAAAACCATTTCAACTAAAAAAAAACCCAAAAAGGCCAGCGACATTATGATAACGTAACATGCTTTGATGAAGTACTTCCAAGTTTGTTCAAATGAATGACCTTCATCTACTTTCAAGGTTACTAGGGTCAAAAAGGCTTAAATCATAGACCATTTTAATGCTTGGATTAAGGGCTAAATGACTGCCCTTGACCTCCTTGCTGTGATAATTTAAAGCAAGAGGCCAACATGGCTTGTTCTGGCAAGGAATGTTCTGGGAATATGTTACATGTATAGTTCCTCGAGGATTTTGATTTTTGTTTTAATTTCCTTCTCCTAGCATGTTTTCTGACCATATTTGGTAAAATCGGTGAGCTAAAATCTAAGACAAGAGACCCGAGGGCCTGTATTGCTCACCTGTTATTTTAAGCACAAAATCATCAGATTGTGGGCTATTCAAATCGCTTTTCGTCCGTAGTCCGTCCGTCCATTCTTCCGTTCGTTAATATTTCTTGTTGCCGCTATTTCTCAGAGAGGACTGAAGGGATATTTCTAAAATTTAATTTGTAGATTCCCCAAGGGGGGCCCTAGTTGTGCATATTGTATTTGGGACTGATTGCTCAACAACATGACCGCTAGGCAGCCATTATGAATTTTTATAGTTAAAGTTTGTTACCACTATTTCTCAGAAAGTGCTCAAGAGATCCTTCTCAAAATGTAGGTTCCCCTAGGACCATAGATGTGCATATTGCATTTTGAGACTGATCGGTCAACAAGATTGTCGACCGGTCGCCATCTTGGATACAATAATATTAATTAATATTAATTAAAGATGGTAAAATTTAAGAAAGATCTGAAACCGATAAAGTTGTCATCAAAAGATAGAACCGTTGAAAGGTATATTTATTGTCATGGCGCGGCGTCCGTCGTACGTCCATCAACATTTCCTTTAAATTACTACTAGTCACAGAGTTCTGCATGGATTGTAACCAAATTTGGCCACAAACGTCCTTAGGGGAAGGGGAAGAGAAGTTCTATAAATTTCGGCTATGACCCCCTGGGGTGGGGGGGGGCCAATAGAAGAAATAAAGGTAAATCCTATAAATCGCTATTTGTCCTAGAGTTCTGTATGGATTGTAACCAAATTTGACCGGAATCATCCTTGAGGGAAGGGGAACAGAACTTGTATAAATTTTGGCTCTGCGACCCCCAGGGGCAGGAGGGGCAGAGCCTAATAGGGGAAATAGAGGTAAATCCTATAAATCGTTACTTGTCATAGAGTTCTGCATGGATTGTAACCAAATTTGGCCAGAAACATCCTTTGGGGAAGGGGAACAGAAGTTGTATAAATTGTGGCTATGACCCCCCGGGGTAGGGGGGGGGCAATAGAAGAAATAAAGGTAAATTCTATAAATCGCTACTTGTCCTAGAGTTCTGTATGGATTGTAACCAAATTTGACCGGAAACATCCTTGGTGGAAGGGGAACAGAACTTGTATAACGTTTGGTTCTGATCCCCCGGGGGCAAGAGGGGCGGGGCCCAATAGGGAAATAGAGGTAAATCCTATAAATCGCTACTTGTCATAGAGTTCTGCATTGATTGTAACCAAATTTGACCTGAAATATCCTTGGGGGAAGGGGAACAGAACTTTTTATAACTTTTGGCTCTGACCCCTCGGGGGCAGGAGGGGCGGGGCCCAATAAGGGAAACAAAGATAAATCCTATAAATTGCTACTTGTACTTGAGCTCTGCATGGATTGTAACCAAATTTGGCCACAAACAACCTTGGGGGAAGGGGAAGAGAACTTGTATAAATTTTGGCTGTAACTAGAAGTAAATCCTATAAATCGCTACTTGTCCTAGGGTTCTGCATGGATTGTAACCAAATTTGGTCAGAAACATTCTTGGTGGAAGGGGAACAGAACTTGCATAACGTTTGGTTCTGATCCCCCGGGGGCAAGAGGGGCGGGGCCCAATAGGGGAAATAGAGGTAAATCCTATAAATCGCTACTTGTCCTAGAGTTCTGCATGGATTGTAACCAAATTTTGCCAGAAACATCCTTGAGGGAAGGGGAACAGAAGCTGTATAAATTTTGGCTCTGTCCCCCCGGGGGCATGAGGGATGGGGCCCAATAGGGGAAATAGGTCTAGAAGTAAATCCTATAAATCGCTACTTGTCCTAGGGTTCTGCATGTATTGTAACCAAATATGGTCAGAAACATCCTTGGTGGAAGGGGAACAGAACTTGTATAACGTTTGGTTCTGATCCCCCGTGGGCAAGAGGGGCGGGGCCTAATAGTGGAAATAGAGGTAAATCCTATAAATCGCTACTTGTCATAGAGTTCTGCATGGATTGTAACCAAATTTTGCCAGAAACATCATTGAGGGAAGGGGAACAGAAGCTGTATAAATTTTGGCTCTGACCCCCAAGGGGCAGGAGGGGCGGGCCCAATAGAGGAAATAGAAGTGAATTCTATACATTGCTACTTGTCCTAGAGTTCTGCGTGAATTGAAACCAAATTTGACCACAAACATCTTTGGAGGAAGGGGAATAGAGTTTGTATAAATTTTGGCTCTAACACCCGGGGGCAGGAGGGGCAGGGCCCAATATAGGAAAATAGCGGTAAATCATATAAATCGCTAATAGTCATATAGTTCTGTTTGGATTTTTACCAAATTTGGCCCAAAAGCATCCTTGGGGTTAACAGAATTCGTGTATATTTTGGCTTTGACCCCCTGGAGCAGAAAGAGTGGGGTCAAATAGGGGAATTAGAGGTAAATATTCAAATTCCTTCAGAAAAGAAAAATGAACCTGTATTCAGAACATTCCTAGGCATTACAAACCAGGTGAGCGATACAGACCCTCTAAGCCTCTTGTTTAAAAAATTAGGCAAATACTGCAACTTTGCTTGCAATTTTTAATTAATAAGGAAAACAATATTATTTATTGTTCAAACATATTTATGATTTTGTCACTGAAGTTTCATCTTCTGTTCAAAACAATGTTTTTTTCGATAGATGTAGTGAAGTAATTGAATTATGCTTGTTACGAGCATTTTCATTGGCATCGCCGTTTGTAACGTCACTTCTGATTGGCAGAAATGACGGCGTAATGATTTAATAGACAAAAGAATCCCAAAATGAATTTCGAATATTGAAGAGATTATCTTTAGTCAATTGAATTATAAAGATTAATTTGAATATAGTTTTTTTATTATGGAGATATAACACAAAAATCTGAGAGTACTCTCATCATAAACCGCTTTTCGGTTTATTTAGAGTACACCAATCTCCATAACATAAAAAAAACATTTTCAAATTAATCCTTAAAAAGCAACGTATGGATGCCTCAATCAGAAAATATAAGGGGAATTCTTTGGGGATTTTTAGGTCATCTGACTCGAAGGGTCAGGATGACCTATTGTCATCATGCACCGTCCGTCGTCATGCGCCGTCAGCCGTCCGTAAACTTTTCATTCAAACTTCTTCTCAATAACCGGAAGGCTCAAGGTACTCATATTTGGCCTGTAGGTTGCTGGGATTAAGGACTACCAAGTTTGTTCAAATGAATTACCTTGACCTTCATTCAAGGTCACAGGGGTCAAAAAGGTTTAAATCTTTAAATGACTTCTTCTCAAGAACCAGAAGGCCCAGGGCACTGATATTGGGCCTGCAGCATGCTGGGATGAAGAGCTACCAAGATTGTTCAAATGAAGGACCTTGACCTTCATTCAAGGTCATATGGGTCAAATAGGCTAAAATCTTTAAACAACTTCTTCTTAAGAACCGAAAGGCCCAGGATACACATATTTGGCGTGCAGCATGCTTGGATAAAGGGCTACCAACTTTGTTCAAATAATGACCTTGACCTTCTTCAAGGTCACAGGGGTCAAATAGGCTGAAGTTTTTAAGCGACTTCTTCTCAAGAACCAAAAGGCCCAGTATGCTCATTATAGGCCTGCATCATGCTTGGATGAAGGGCTACCAAGTTTCTTCAAATGAAGCACCTTGACCTTCATTCAAGGTCACAGGGGTCAAATAGACCAGAATCCTTTAAACAACTTCTTGAGAATAACTAAGAGGCATAGATACCTTATATTGGGCCATTGAATGCTTGGATGAAGGGCTATCAAAGTTGTTCAAATGAATGACATTGACCTTCATTCAATGTCACAGGGGTCAAATAGGCTGAAATCTTTAAACGACTATGTTGTATTGTACTAATAGTCAGATGACCGTTAAGGCCCATGGGCCTCTTGTTTTTTAAATTTTCGAATTATTATTTCCGGTTATTACACCTACACATTTTTAGGTGGCCTGACCATAGGTCATCGTAACCATTTGCAATAGTCTTTTGGCCGTCGTCGTGCGTCGTCCGTTAACATTTCATTTGGACGCGATATCTTGAGTAAATATGAACCGAGCTAATGAAACTTTGCATGTAGACTAACGTTCGAAATATCTTTAATATGTATATAACTAATGATTATTATTGGACCTTGCGTACACGATAACTTGAGTAAATATGCACCCAGCTTACTGAAACTATGTATGTGGACTAAAATTGGAAAGATCTTGGACGAGTTTAAAATATCGACATGTTTAAATTATTACTAACGTAGTCATTGCCCTTTGCAATAATAACTGTTATTGGACCGTAATTTGTGAACACAATAACTTGGGTAAATATGCACCCAGCCTAATGAAAATTGGTATATAGACTAAAATTGGAAAGATCTTGGACGATTTCAAATATCGACATGTTTCAATTACTACTTACGGAGTTATTGCCCTTTGCAATAATAATTGTTATTGGACCGTAATTTGTGAACACGATAACTTAAGTAAATATGCACCCAATCTAATGAAACGTTGCATGTAGACCAAAATTGAAAAGATCTTGGAAGAGTTCAAAAAATCGACCTGATTCGATTGTAACTGACGGAGTTATTGCTCTTTACAATGATAATTATTGATCCTTGTGGACACGATAACTTGAGTAAATATGCACCCAGCTTAATGGAACTTTGCATGTAGACTCCTGGACGAGTTCGAAAATCAGCTTGATTCGACTGTTAACTTAATTACGGAGTCATTGCCCTTTGCAATAATAATAATTGAACCTTGTGAACATAATAACATGAGTTAATATGCATCAAGCTTAATGAAACTTTGTATGTAGACCTATTTGATCTATGTTCCTATTGTATGAGCAAAACACATCAGTTGGCTAGTAAATGACATAACTAATTTTAATAAAATATCGGGTGACCGTTTAAAGTTGTATAATGCTTGCTAATTTCACTGTAACGATATGTATGTAACTTTCTTAAACATTTGATATGTTAAACATTGACATGTAAACTTGATGTTTTAGCTCTCCCAATTAGTTATGTTGGCCTATTCCAAGTGAGCCGAAATCTAGGAATCAATATATTCATGTTTTTGAAATTAAAGCAGCCTTTCCATAATCACACCCATCATGTTCAGTGACTTCGGGGTTTGTCCTGGTATTACTTATCGTATCACGTTGACTGACGTTACGAACACCGACTGCAC
Organism: Argopecten irradians; assembly: GCF_041381155.1. NCBI lineage: Eukaryota > Metazoa > Mollusca > Bivalvia > Pectinida > Pectinidae > Argopecten > Argopecten irradians. The sequence continues at coordinate 35,375,468 of NC_091146.1, read as the reverse complement.
TTGGGTGAGCCTAGGATAACTTGGCGTAAGCAAAACATGTGTTTGTGTCAGTTTTCCTTCCAGGCCTATATGAGCTAAAATCATGATGGTATTTGTCCACTGATTGTGTATTTGAAACTTCCACAATTTAAACATTCACGTGTAAAATGTTGTGTGTATCAAATATTGTAATGTGCGAGCATTATTTTCTTTGTAGATAGAGTCTGATGAGGTCGACCACATGTTTTGTTTATGAAAAATTGTTGATATTTTCTCTTGGTTTCACAACTCTCGTTTTACTTCGAGTAACTGGACAATTGTGGCTTTCGGAAGGGTAGGGGGGTGGTAATCCGGGTATCATTTCTAGGTCAACACTGGGTGGAGGGTAGTTTGAATTTTTATACAAATTTATCTATATCGTTTATGGACACCATGCACTTAATAATACTTAAAAATAATCAACTTTGGGGGGGATAGATTAGTTTGTTAACCAGTGACAATGATTCAATTAAGGGAACGAACTCGCAATTCAAACCACTCCAAAACAAACCTTACCCTAGAAAAGGGGGGGGAGGGGTTACGTAGGACCCAAATAACAACATTAAATTAAAACACCCCCCGGGATAGGTTAACCACTTGCCTAGTACCCAGATAAAGTGAGATACAAGAATTTCGTGTAAGTTTATCCATAACAGGCATGCAAAAACGACATTAGACATGCTGTTTCACTTTGCTGAGGAATTTATTTTAGCGGTAATTTGAACCACTGAAATTCATATACAAAATTATATTGTCATTATCCTATTTATTATCTGAATATTGTTAATTACTTAATTATGATAGTAAACAAACATTTCATTCTTAAAAAAATTACTTTTGAAAGCATATACATTTGTAATTGTACAAACAAGTTTTGGACAGACAATCGCCTTTTGTCTATCGCTGTGTACACTTAGTGTAAAATTTGATTCAATAATGGACATTGAGAGCAAATGATACTTAGTAAATCTGTTGTAAGCGGTGTTAAAGGTTAAAACACAAGATGTCGAGTATAACTTTATTAGTCCGTAATAAACTTAAAACACTGTTAATTATTTCACTCCTAACTTATGAAGGAATAAAACAGTCCTTTTTCAAAATGGTATTCAATAAGTTACAGTAAAATGGAAACGTCAATCTTCAATATCAAAGAGTAGTGGGCTGGCAAATGGTCATTCCACTTTCATCCTAGCCCATGAGCGAGAGTTTTTATAAATTCCCTGCAATCAGCCGTCCTGTAAATTGACAATTCAATATTTCTTGCTCTTTATTAATCTATGTTTAGTAAATCGGTTTTAACACTAAAATCTTCCTCGAATAAGCCATGCGTGAAGTATAGATATATTCAATCCTCGACTTATGTGCAAAGTGGAAAGACCTTTCCAAGTTCAAAATATAAACAATAAAATAAAAATCTCTTGTATTCTTTAATTACAATTACAGATACAGGTGGTATTGGGTAGACACTGCGACAATTTAGACGTAGTATTTTATTACAAGATTTGACATCAAAGTATCTAACGTTACAATATCAAAGACATCAAGTGTCAGATTAGGACATTTTTATTAAGTCTCACATGTGGGTTATTTGGCTACAATTGAAAAATTATGGGCATTTTAGTCGTGCCATCCATGGGCAGCCTGAAGGGTTATACACCAAAATTGTTTTGTAATGTCATCTCTTTGGGACGAAATAGCAAGTGTAACTATTCCAAATGTCGAAATGTGTCCCTGGGATAACTAAAAAAAAAACCTTAATACTTCTGAAAACATTTCGGTTTTAATAACCAAAAAACGCATACTTTAAAATTACTTCAATGAAACCTTTATAATATAACATGCTTTGATGAACTAACTTCCAAGTGAAAAATTTAGTTCAAATAATGACTTCATCTACTTTCAAAGGTTATTAGGTCTTAAAAAATCATAGGAATGCGAGTATTCTACATACCCTATCAAATTTGGATTAAGGCTAAATGACTGCCCTTGACCTCCTAGCTGTGATAATATTTAAAGCAATCCAGGTTGATTACATGCAGGGTAAGTCTTTTTCATGTCGCAAACCATTTATGAGAATATGTTAAATGTACAGTTCCACCTCGTAAACTTTCCCCCTTCTCCTATTTTTATACAAACGATTTCTCAGTCTCTAACAAGATGACCCGAGGGGCCTGTATTGAACCTTTTGCCATCTGTTGCGGTTTTAAGCACAAAATCATCAAATTTGTGGGCTGTGACCTTCAATAATGTTCAAAAAAAGTTTGTCAATTCTTTTACTTCGTTAATATTTCTTGTTGACCGCTAATATTCTCAAGGACCTGCTCAAGGGTATATTTTCAAAATTATTTGGTGTTATGTAAATGGGCCACCAACGTGGCTTGGACTTCATTGATGAAAACTGGGACATTGCTCAGAACTATACCCGCTAGGTCAAAACTTTTTTAATTTTATATTTTAAAGTTTACTATTTCTACAGAATGTGACTCAAGATCCTTCTCAAATTTCTCTATGTAGGTTACCCCTAAGGACCCAGATGGGCATTAATTGATTTTGGGACTGATCCGCGTCATGCTTGGAACCTATGATTATCAGGATGCCATCTTAAATCTAAATAATATGAAGTTATTCCATTAGTTAAAGATTTGAAATTTAAGAAAGGCATCATATGAAACCGATAAAAGTTTTGTAATCAAAAGATTAGTAACCGGTTCTGAAAGGGTATATTATTGTCATTCAATATCGGGCTCATCCGTTCGTACGTCCATCTTGAACATTAGTCCATTTCAAAATTACGATGACAAATCTGTCATAACATCTGCAAAACACACGATTGGTAACCAAATGAAGCCAGAAACATGGGTAACAGGATTTGTACTGAGATTTTGTATTCCAAACCTCCAGTGACAGCATAAGGGGGGCACGTGCAGTATCCGCTAGGCCAACATGGAATTAAAATCCTGTATGGATTGTTCAAATTTGTACCTGAAACATCCTTAGGGAAGGAGTAAACAGAACTTTATTATGGTAAATTTATTTGGGCTTGAACAGGCAAGGGTGCGGGGCCGAATAGGAAAATACTATATATCGACTTGTCTCGGAGTTCCAAAGGATTTAAATTGAAATTTGACCATGAAACATCCTTGGGGAAGGCGACAGAACTTGAATAGGTTATTGTAGTCTACATGGCTCTGACCCTCGTGGGCAGGGGGGGACGGGGCCCAATATAGGGAAAAAAAGGTAAATCCGTATAAATCGCTACTTGTCCGTGAGCTTGTCATCCGTCCGTCCGTCTAGGAAGAATTGTAACCAAATTTTCCTTTGAACATCCTGGGGGAAGGGGAACAGTAAATTGTATAATGAATTTTGCATCACCCCCCGGGGGTCACGGGGGGGAGGGGCGGGGCCCCAATTAGGGAAATAAAGATTAAATCCTTTGCTATCATCTGCTACTTGTCACTAGAGTTCTGCGTAATTAAATTAATTGTAACCAATTTGACAACCAGTAAAACATATCACATTGTTGGGGGAAGGGAACAGAAGATGTTTGTACTAAATTTTGGCTCTGACCCTCCGGGGGTAGGGGGGGGGGCGGGGCCCAATGACGGAAAAGTTTAAATAATCCAGGGCCTATCTAAATCGCTCTTCAATAGTAACCCGGTTGACCGCTCTGGTCCCCATTCCATAACCAAAATTTGTCCCTAGAGTTCTAACATCCAATGGATTGGGTCAAAACCTTAAACGGGGAATTTTGTGAATGACCACAGAGTCCCCACCTACATGAACACAGTTGTTCGGTATAGGTTTCGTAGGTCAAATTTTTGATATCTGACCAGTTGTCATAAGATATGGGGCATGAGCCCCAATGTAGTGAAATAAATATGGCTGTAGTTGAAACTGATCTACGTGCATGGATTTCCATTGTGGGAAATAATTGAACAACTCTTGTTACTGACGATCATTTTCACTTGACGTCGGACCGTTCTGTAATAACGTAAGGGGGGCTGGCATAATGGGAGAAATAAGGTAAATCCTATGGTCAAAGAGCTACATGTCATTAGAATTTATACCAAATTTTGCACAACATAGTTTCATTTCTGTTATAACATTAAAAAAAGGCAACAGTATTGTTATAAATTTTGGCTCTGATCCTGCAGAGTTCGGGTCCACATTTGTACTATAATTGGAAAGGGTCCTTCCGGTCGCACCAATATCTGAGGTTTGTGCTTCAATGTTAACCAAAATGGGACTAATTTGAATCGCTATATCATGTCACGTCCGTTAACATGTATCAGCCATTAAATTTGGACGCGATATCTTGAGTAAATATGAACCGAGCTAATGAAACTTTGCATGTAGACTAACGTTCGAAATATCTTTAATATGTATATAACTAATGATTATTATTGGACCTTGTGTACACGATAACTTGAGTAAATATGCACCCAGCTTAATGAAACTATGTATGTGGACTCAAATTGGAAACATCTTGGACGAGTTTAAAATATCGACATGTTTCAATTATTACTTAAGGAGTCATTGCCCTTTGCAATAATAACTGTTATTGGACCACAATAACTTGGGTAAATATGCATCCAGCCTAATGAAAATTGGTATATAGACTAAAATTGGAAAGATCTTGGACGATTGCAAATATCGACATGTTTCAATTACTACTTACGGAGTTATTGCCCTTTGCAATAATAATTGTTATTGGACCGTAATTTGTGAACACGATAACTTAAGTAAATATGCACCCAATCTAATGAAACGTTGCATGTAGACCAAAATTGAAAAGATCTTGGAAGAGTTCAAAAATCGACCTGATTCGATTGTAACTGACGGAGTTATTGCTCTTTACAATGATAATTATTGATCCTTGTGGACACGATAACTTGAGTTAATATGCACCCAGCTTAATGGAACTTTGCATGTAGACTAATATTGGAAAGATCCTGGACGACTTCGAAAATCAGCTTGATTCGACTGTAACTTAATTACGGAGTCATTGCCCTTTGCAATAATAATAATTGAACCTTGTGAACATAATAACATGAGTTAATATGCATCAAGCTTAATGAAACTTTGTATGTAGACCTATTTGATCTATGTTCCTATTGTATGAGTAAAACACATCAGTTGGCTAGTAAATGACATAACTAATTTTAATAAAATATCGGGTGACCGTTAAAGTTGTATTGCTGCTAATTTCACTGTAACGATATGTAACTTAAACATTTGATATTTAAACATTGACATGTAACTTGATGATTTAGCTCCCCAAAAGCATATGTTGGCCTATAAGAGAGCCGAAATCTAGGAATCATATATTCCTGGTTTTGAATAAAGCGCCTTCAATCACCGCCATGTTCAGTGACTTCGGGTTTTGTCGGATTCCTAATCGTATCACGTGACTGACGTTCGACACGACCTGCACATGGTGAGCCAGGTAACTAGCGTAAGCACACATGTGTTTGTTTACGTTTTCCTTCTGGCCTATATGAGCAAATCATGCTGGTATATGTCCACAGATTGAGTATTTGAAACATCCAATTTACACATTACCGTAAAATGTTGTGTGTATCAAATATTGTAATGTGCGAGCATTATTTTCTTTGTAGATAGAGTCTGATGAGGTCGACCACATGTTTTGTTTATGAAAAATTGTTGATATTTTCTCTTGGTTTCACAACTCTCGTTTTACTTCGAGATTGTCGCGACGATGTTCGGAAGAGTTCGGAATGATTCGGCATCTTTCGAGCCTATTTTTCACGTGTACACGTTAAAAAGATTTTTTACTTTTATAATTAAAGATACTCCCAGTGCTGCAACTTTATAAAAAATGGTAAAATCAGAAAGTTTAAACCTCAGGCAAACTTAAACAGTTTTCACTATGACCAAAAGAGCGAAAGTTATAGACCATACAACTTTAAGGCCCATGGGCCTCTTGTTGTATTTGCAAACTTTACAATAGTAACTGACAATAGTGAAATTTTCGGAAATACCTGAAACCGGGTAGTTTGTCATTTCTAGGTCAAAACTTGCGTATTTGATCATTTTATACAAATTATCTATATCGTTTATGACACCATGCACTTTATAATACTTAAAAAACATAATAATCAACTTTGGAATAGATTAGTTTGTTATGCATTTTCTGATCAATTTAGGAAAAATTGAAACTTTATAGAAAATTATGTTTTACATTAATTAAACCACAACGGTTAATTTTTAGTATAAAGAGATACACAGACATTTTAGTTTTTTAAGTGTTTTTACGCAATAAGGCCTTTAGACATGCAATTTTACTTAGTGATGAATTTATTTTATTTCTTATCATGAAAACTGAAATATGCTAAATATATTTCGTTTATAGTTTTATGAGGTAAAAATGCAAATACCGTAAGTATAATAGTAAACGCACAATTCTAGTTTGAAAGCAACCATTGGACAAAGCAAGTTATGGACAGAAATATTTGCATTTGTAGTTGCTAAAGTTATGGCATTAAAAGGACAATGTCATATAAAATCTTAGTACAATGGTTATACTTGTTTTGTTACTGATGGCTGTTTTAAAATGTCACAATGTCAAATAGGTATTCAACTTCAAACAGTTGTCTTTTTCAATGGCATACAGTCAACCCCACTTAATACAAAGCTGGATAGTACAAAATCCCGTTTTATATAAATGGAATTCAAAGCACCTGTAAATTGCATTCAATATTCTTGTCTTTATTACCTGTTTAGTAAATCGGTTAATACAATAACCCGCGTAATGTGCAACGATGTTCGAGTCCCCTGGTACCTTTTGCGTTGTTTTAAACCCACATAATACGAAGGTAGGTTTTGATCATCACTGCTGTGGTTCGACATATGTACTCCAATCACGCGTATACAGTAGATAACCCCCCATAACTCACAAGGGACTCCGACCTGACCTTAATCATATGTCCTAACCCCCGGGTATCTGTAAACAAAAAATAATGCTCATCGGTCATGGCCACCAGAGGGCCCAAATTGACACTCATTCTTTAAAATGGAATGAAAATTAATATCAATATAACTGCTGCAACTATTTATTCGCAAAGAAAAACTTTCGCAAATATACTTCGATCTCGAAATTATAGTAAGTTAATTGCTCGTGAAAGAAAGTTGGTTTACTGTATTCAGTTTTCACGAAGATAGGAAATTACGATTACCTACCCTATCAATTTCAAATGAAACTATATGCTACAATGTAGTATACTATTTAAAATTTTAGGTCATCTGACCCGAAGGGTAAGGATGACCTTTTGTCATCATGCGTCGTCCGCGTGCGCAGTGGCCCGTCCACCATTCTAAACTTTTCATTCAAACGACTTCTTGTCAATAACTGGGGGCCTTTTTGACCTGATATTGGGTCTGTAGCATGCCATGATGAATAACTTTGACCTTCATTCAACGTCACAGGGGTCAAGTAGGCTAAAATCTACAAAGGACCTCTCAAAAACTAAGAGCCCAAGGAATCTGATATTGGGTCTGTAGCATGCTTGGATGAAGGGCCACCAAGATTGTTCAGATAAATGACCTTCGTTCAAGGTCATCGGAAGCAAATAGGCTAATATCTTTAAACGTCCTCTTGACAAATAGAACCTTTAAACTATGATTTATCAAGAGGTCTAGACACCTGATATTACCAGGGTCATTCATAGAGAAATTCTTATTGACTCTCTGATGTTTAAAATATGAACTATGATTACCAGATAGCAGGTCTATCACGCCCTTGTTATTTTTGTGAGATATTGATATTTAGGCTGCATATATTTATATGTATATAGATTAAATTAAGGTTCAAAGAAGTAATATCAACAGGATTTTCCAGATGACACGGGAATCCATCATACGTAGGATACGAATTAATTCAAATGGTAATTATGGACAAAGAAGTAATTCCAACCGTGTGGACAAAAAAAAATGTCAAATTTTCAAGTTGATCTGCCCCTTTATCAAGACGCACAAAACGAACACGATTGCATGATATGACACGAACAGTAAAACTGGACAATGAAAGAAGACAAATATTTAACAGTATAACAGTATAACGGAGCGCAATTAACCCTTCGGCAAGTGGCAGCGAAGGCCGGATCTACCAAAAAGTAGCCATGCTGTTCGGCAGAAAGCTACAGAATGAGCGGTGGCTGGAGAGCATGCCACTTGTGACGTCAAATGTGTAGCGAAATTGATATGTAGTGCTCATTAGGGCCCCGCATCGAGATGCGGGTGCCCTATAGTAATCAGGTTGTCCGTCCGTCTGTCTGTCCGTCCGTCCGTCTGTCTGTCCGTCCGTCCGTCTGTCCGTTTTTTTTCTTTTGCACATTAATGATGGAAGGGAGTGGAGTATTTTCCCCATATTTTACATGATGATTCCCCATCCATCCTAGATCTGCTTGGTAATTTTTCAGGCTGAAATTAAATTAAAAAATCGGCCATCTTGGATTTTAACATTAAAAAAATCACAATGTTGTTGCTCTTAACTGATAAACATTTTGTTATAACATTATGATGCAAAGTTGTTCAGAATTAAACAAAAAGTTGACTGTCCAAAGGTAAGGTCATGGGCCAAGGTTACTAAGTCAAAGGTCAAGGTCAAATTTAAAAAAATTATTTTCTCACGAACATTTTGCTACAACATTTATAATGAAGCAGAGTTGTTCAGAATTAAACAAGAAGTCAACTCACCAAAGTTTTGACTGACCAAAGGTAAGATCATGGGGTCACTGCATCAAAGGTTGTGGACACATTTTTCCATTTTGGGACTTATTAACAATTTGTTATGACATAATAAATAAGATTATTCATTGCTTAATATATTAATTAAAGTCAATATGATTTGAATCAAAATGGCTACATGATATGATTAGATATACCATTCCACAGAGTTTATTTGCAGATACAACTCTTATGGAAAAAAAACTTTTACATGATTAAAATATTTGAACAAGACCTTTATTCCCTTCCTTTCACATTTGTTATGTGTTTCTTCAGCAAACTATGAGGTTTACCTTGTTTAAAAAGGGGTATTTGAGTTAATTGTATGCTCTTAATGTAATGTTAGCTTGGAATCAGGATTCAAGTTAAATACTTGGAAGACTTTTTCCAAAGAATTATAATAATTAATGTTGACATTAATTATTTATTAGCAACATATAGCTAACACGGAAGAATTCGTTGTCAAAATACTACTTTTCCACTTAAGCACGTCAGACACATAGCGGGGCCCTTTCTGACGTGTCAGTGTTCTAGTTTGTATGGGATGCAAATTGAGTCTCCTCGGTGTGTCTGCAAAGGAGCAAAGTCCTAAATCTAGTCGCCTTTTGCCGGGCAGCACATGCAGAGGACAATAAAAGCGTAGAAAAGAACAGGAAAATACTGGAAGTAGGTATTAGCAATTGTAAGCGAGTGATCAATCGATGCCAATTTGCAATATATATATATATATTTAACGTTCGTTTATGTCCCTGGGATAGCGGGTCTGTAGATAAGTAATCCAGAATCTCTCTCTCGATCGACGCTTGGTTTGTGTCCAGTAGGAACAGTGCTCAATTGCAATCATCTGCATGTCTTTCCAACTATAGCTTGTTAAGTTGAAATGTCTGGCAACAGGATAGTCAGTTTTGTTCGGTTTGATAGACCAGCAGTGATTGTTGATTTTGACGTTAAGTGGACCGCCGGTTTCCCCAACGTATAGAGACCGCAGAACCAAATGATTTCGCTATATACGATATATTAACGTTTGCCACTGTCCAGGTTAAATGGAGTTTTCAAGTCTGGTCACCTGTCACTAATTTTGAAGAATGGCATCTCGCATACCTGTGAATAAAAAGAAATTAAGATCTACCATCTTGCTAAACTTTTATGTGGGGGGTGCCATCTTATGTTGAATTCCGCACCAAAATTGACCAAAATATTCATGAAATGATTACCTCCCCCTGTCAGACACACACTTGACAGAATTTTAAAATTTCTTAATATATTTTACATCTACATGTTTTGCCCAACTCACACATTAAACATTTGAAACCGATGCGCCCTGAATACCCAATCAACAGGATCCGAAACATTCATCTCTCTATGAAATCTTGTGCCCAAAAGGGGATTTCCAGGAATCTATTTTTGGTTTGATTCTGCGGTCCCTATAGCATTTTACATATTTTTCAAATTTACCATTTTTGGAAAGCTTCATGTCCATAAGGTCTGATTCCAAAATGGGAGTTTGCTCGCTGCATGGGTTGGTCTGGTACTAGTGTTAGTAACCCTAACCCTAGTGCTCTTTTTCTTAAAGGGTTTGGTGGGGGGTGCAACAGGAGGTGGAGTTGGTAGTCTATCATCATCGTCATCTGGGTCATTATCACTGGCAAAATGCACACGTAATCTGAGAAGCCTGTAGAACTTGTCCATGTCTTCAAAGAGTTCGGCATGGTTAACTTCCCTTGGAACCGGGCAAAAGTTTAGGCCTTTAGTAAAAAAGGGCAGTTTTCTGCATCAGTGTGATGATGGTCAGAAAGGTTGACGACTGCGTTGCGTGTAGTAGATGGCTGTGTACTTTGTCTTTTGCGTCGGAACCTTCTATTTCTGTGTGTCTTAGACGCGTTGGATGGGATGTGAATGGTATAAATGCTACTCCGTCACGTTGTAATTTTTTCTGTTGGGTGTGTCTGAGTGACTCTCTCTTCTTATGTTGGACGTATTGTAATGTTAGATTACATTAAAAACTTACTGAAAATCACTTTTTTTTACTTCTGATAGCCGGACTTGAAAACAAACTTAAAACCATGGAAACTACATCGGCAGTACAGCATGAATCCACGACAAAGGAATGGAAATTAATATCAATATAACAGTTTATAATCTGCTTTGTGTTTCTGCAACTTCATGCTGTTATTATACTCGCAAAGAAAAACTTATCGCAAATATATTCGCAAAGAAAAACTTCGAAATCTTCGAAATTATAGTAAGTTAAAATTGCTCGTGAAAGAAAGTTGGTTTACTGTATTCAGTTTTCACGAAGATAGGAAATTACGATTACCTACCCTATCAATTTCAAATGAAGCTACATGCTACAATGTAGTATACTCTTTATATGTTTTAGATGATCTGACCGAAATACGAAGTTTGACATTTGACCTGGAAGGTAAGGATAACCAATTGTCATTATGTACGCCGTCCACCAATTAAACTTTTCATTTAAACGACTTTTTAGGTCACCTGAGACGAAGTCTCATGGTGACCTATTCTAATCACCTTTTGTCCGTCGTCCGTCGTCTGGCGATAAACAATTTACATTTTCGACTTCTTCTTCAAAACTGCTGAAGCAATTTCAATGAAATTTTGCACAAACCTTCTAAGGCATAAGGCCAATCAAAATTGTGAATTATATGGTCCCCTACCCCCAGGGAGCTATAGGAGGGGCAAAAAGGGGTAATATTGAATAAAATTTCAAAAATCTTCTTCTCCACTCAGAGATATGGTAGAATCAAATACTCTTCATGCATAGAAAGGTCTTAAGGCCCTCTACACAAATTGTGAATTATATGACCCTGGGGTCTCGGGTTTTCTCCTGGGGAGGGGTTTAAGTTGACCATAATTTATATAGAGGAAAACACATTTTTGAGCATTATTTTGTCATTTATATTAGGAAATTAGTCAAACGTCGTCAGAATTATCCCTTTGAAATGGCCATTAAATCCTATTAACAAATTTTCTATGACTGACCCACAGGGGCCTTAGGGGCGGAGCCAAAAGGGGTCAAATTAGCTAAAACTTCAAAAATCTTCTTCTGAAATTCTAGAACTGGTAGAATCAAATACTCTTCATAAATGGAAAGTTCAAAAGGTTCTTTACAAAAATTGTGAATTATATGACCCTGTGGTCTCACGTTTCTCCTTGGGGTGGGGGTCAAGTTTACTATATTTTATATAGTAAAATACATTTATGAACATTATTTGCTTAGTTTTCAAAGGAAATTAGTCAAACTGGGTTAGAATTATTTACCTGAAAGAGCATTTTAACGTCATATCCAAATTGGTCCTGACCGACGCCCAGGGGCCAGAGTGGCGGGCCAAAAGGGGTCAAATGGCTCAAAATTTCAAAAATCTTCTTCTGAATTCCACAGATTTGATTGGAAACATATACTCTTCATAGATTGAAAGGTTTTAAGGCTCTTTACAAGAATTGTGAATTTCATGGCCCTGGGGTCTCGGGTTTCCCCATGGGGAGGGGGTTAAATTTACTATTGTTTATATAGGGAAAACACATTTTTAAGCTTTAATTGGTCATTTGTCATCGGAAATTAGTTACATGTTATCAGAATTATCCCTATGAAATGGTCATTGAATCCTATTAACAAGTTTTCCATGACTGACCCCCAGGGTCCTTAGGGGCAGGGCCAAAAGGGGTCAAATAGGCTAAAACTTTAAAATTCTCCTTCTGAAATTCTGGAACTGGTAAAATCAAATACTCTTCACAGATAGAAAGGTCTTAAGGTCCTTTTCAAAAATTGTGAGTTATATGAACCTGGGGTCTCAAGTTTCTCCTTGGGGTGGGGGTCAAGTTTACTATATTTTATATAGGAAAAACACATTTATGAGCTTATCAGTATTGGTCCAAGTTGACCTTTAGGGGCCAGAGGGGCGGGGCGAAAAGTGGTCAAAATGGCTAAAATTTCAAAAAAATTCTGAATTCACAGATTTGATGGAACCAAACAATTTTCATAGATTAAAAAGTCAAATTTATAAAGTCACTGACTGACTTCAAGGGCCAATATATAGTGTTTATATGTCTTTGTTTCATTCTGTATTCGAACTCAGGTGACTGTTAAAGATGCTCCACCGCTGACAGAGCATAAATGATATTCATCATTTGAACAATAATTGGTGTTTAATCGTGTATATATATGTCTAATTAACACAAAAAATAATATAAAATCATTTTTTCGTCATTGGTGCATGCGCAATTAGTACTTCATTCCATATAGGATATAGTGAGACGGATTTTTTTCGGGATGCAATTAATTATTTTTCATATTTTTAACTTAAAGTAAAATTACAAGCTCAAACTTTTCAATAGTGGTAATGGTGTAAAGTAAGTAACTTTTGCAACTGAAGAAAAATACTAAATCGTCTGATCCTGTTTTTGATAGCGAAAAAATACCATTTGTCAGCGGTGGAGCATCTTTAAGGCACATGGGCCTCTTATTGTCAATAAATAATAAAAGCCTTTCAAACATGATACTGGGTCTGTAGCATGCTGGGATGAAGGGCTACCAAATTTATTCAAATGAATGACCTTGACTTTCATTCAAGATCACGGGGCTTATATATTTAAACGATTTAATGTGATGTTTCATACATTGTATTTAATTATTGTTAATTTTGTTAGTTAAAACAATCATTTGTTACGGTTACCATTCCTTTTGGTTTTATCTGTAAGGATTTGGTTTTTATTGTTAGATCATCTAACAGAAGGGTCAAGGATGACCTACATTCGTATTGCCATAATGCTTCATCCGTCAATGTGAGTCATGCGCTGTCCGTCGTGCGCAAGACTAGTTCATTAAGTAATTTTGAGGGAAGACCAATATCTTTAGGTCATTTTACACAAAAACTGACGTATAGTCATCATGCTCTGTCCGTCGTCTTCCTCAGTGGGTATTTTTTTTCCAAACGACTTCATTTACCAATGTCCTTGTTCTTCATTCAAGGTTACAGGGGTCAAATAGGTTAAATCAGGATGACCTATATTTGTATTGGCATACTATTTATTATAATTATATTAATCAATATTATTATTATTGTTATTTATTGTCATTGATATCTATTGTAGCATTGGCTAGCATTTGGTTGTCTGATCTATGTTGTAGGCCTACAGTTGTAATACTTTTTTATCCATGATAGGTGAGTCTTTCAGCTAATTAGAGCTCTAAAATTTTATATTTAAAAAGTGTGTACAAAGAGTTTAGTGACCTGATTAGACTAGCAAAAGAATTAATTAAGGGTTTAAAGAGAGTAATTTTGATAAAACGAGAGCATGCAAAATGTTATCGACTCTTAAATAGTTTTAATGAAATTAGATTGACGATTTATATTACTGGATTGATGATGAATAAATACTTGAAAATGATTTTTTTCAGACGTTCAGATGAACGAAAAAGAAATCGAGAAAGAAATCGTTGATATAAAAAATGGTGCTAGGGACATAGATTTGTGGAGATTGATTACGAGAGGTGCTCTTCATGGAGATGTCAATATACTGAAGAAAATTTATAGTTACTTGGATAAGGAGAGAAAACTTGACTTGTTAATACAATTATGTTCTAAAGAATGCTGTCCAGATGGTTCACTAGAATGTGTTTTATATCTCCTGAGTGATGAAATCAAATTTGACAAAAACGAACTAGACCGTGTGGTGCGTGAGGTGGGGAGGACGGACTTGTACAAATTACTACTTCGTCTCTCCCCTAATCTGCACACATTATGTGGGAGATACGGTATGAATGACCTACACATGGCTTGTCTGTTTGATAATGTTAAAATGGTGAATGAACTCTGTGAAACTAACCTGTTACACGAGACTAATGTGATGGGACAGACACCCTTCCAGGTTGCGTATGCGACAGGAAAATGGAAAGTTATCAATCCAGTTGAGATAGCTGTACGTGAATCTTTATGCAGAGTTGACGACGAACACCACCAATGTGAGGCATCAGACCTAGAATTGGTACATTATTAACTGTGCGTATGTAGTCAGTACATGAGTCAGTTAGTGGACGGGAGAGGAAGGACAGTTTTTACATGAAAGCTGCAGATTGGGGGCAATATAGAAGTCCCTTGTCAACATGTTTTTACTATATTTTTACAATGAAAGGTTTCCGAGGCTTACAACCACTTGTAGACATTAATATACTGACGGGATGGAATCTTGTTTTAGACTACATTATATAGCTCTATATACAAGCAATGAAGACAGGTTCGAGGATTGTGAGTCACATGTTAGGAAATACATGGAGTCATTACAAAAGAGGTATGACATTATGGACATTACAACCATACTGGACGAGGATGAGTCCATGGTAGGAACTCTGTTTTAGACTTGGCTCTGAACTTACATTTTATAGAAAAGGTGGGAGAGACTGGGAAAGATGAATTACCCTTTGTATGACTATCTTATGGAAGTGTTTTCGACATCAAAATGAAATCATTCACACACACTTGTTAATATACACAAATAATCATTAATGACATTAAAACCATACTGGACGGGAAGGGAAAATCTGTTTTACACATGACAAAGGAAAGTATTTGGAGAGAAAACCATTTAAATTTAGATAAGGGTTTTAATTAAACAAAATTTGCGACGTCCGGATGTACGAATGGCTGTCTTTGCTAAAATTTAAAATCACATTACTACATTGTAAACTTTAAGAATTCAAGTTCTGGTAGTTGGGGAACAAAAATATCTTAAATATTTACCGGTATCCATTCTATCTGAGATTTTATGGAACTGATCTAATAATTTTATGGATCTGATTTAATAAAACAAACTTATATATTATGCAAAGGTTTCCCTATGTCAGACAATCTGAGTGTGTCGTGTGTATTTAAAAATGTAAATATGTAAGATATGATAATATATTGTTTCTTATAGTATGTGCGACTAATTATTACCTGAAGTTAGAAACACGTATTTAGAGTAGGTGAGACTAATTATAAACTTACCTGACCATTCTTTTTCCTTTGCGTGGCATTCATTGTCAATACAACATCATTTATGACATATTAGGTTTGTTTGATACCATGATTTTGTTGACAAATATTTCTCATATGAAGTTTATTTGATACCATGATTTTGTTGACAAATATTTCTCATATTAAGTTTGTTTGATACAATGATTTTGTTGACATATACTTCTCATATTAGGTGAGAACTTTTTAGCTTGATCGGTTGAGCGTCAGACTAGTATTTCATAGTTCCCGAATTCGAACCCTGGCAGAGGCAATGATTATGTTTACATAATATTACGCACTTTATTACATTAGTTAATTTCATGAATTGTTGATCATCACTCTTGTTTAATACCTAATGTATACTCTATGGAACCTGACTGCAGTTCTTGAAATGTTTATTTTTGGAATAAACATTTTAGATTTATCTTTGAAATAAACAAAGTTCAAAGTTTTATTTTTTGTTTTTGCTCTGAATATTATAAAAGCAACTACATCACACGTATTATTTATCACATAATCCGCCTAATATCAAGGGACTTCACTCATGTAATATTTTTGCATACGTCACCAGTGCAATCTAGCTTTTCATTGGCTGAAAATCCATGACGTCGTCGTGATATTACGTCAGTAAACAGCGACTCGAGGTCAGGATTTGTTGACGTCGTGATATAATGGTGGTCTCCGCTGGATGTTTACAAAACATTTTGACGAAATTCTTCGAAATGCAGGTTGTAGTTACGTGATAAAAAGTATATTGAATTCGTGTTCATTTCATGAGATTGTATGAAACATTGTTTGGAAGTTTTCTCGCCAAGTCTCACAAAAATAAAAACTTGACTCGTTTCATAAAATCTCATTTGAACGTACGAAAAGCGATTTGAATAGTCCACCATCTAATGTTGGTGGGTTAAAAATCTCATTTGGACGGACGACGGACCACGGACGAAAAGCGATTTGAATAGTCCACCATCTGATGGTGGTGGGTTAAAAATCTCATTTGAACGGACGACGGACCACGGACGAAAAGCGATTTGAATAGTCCACCATCTGATGTTGGTGGGTTAAAAATCTCATTTGGACGGACGACGGACCACGGACGAAAAGCGATTTGAATAGTCCACCATCTGATGGTGGTGGGTTAAAAATCTCATTTGAACGGACGACGGAGCACATATGGAAAGCGATTTGAATAGTCCACCATCTGATGGTGGTGGGTTAAAAATCTCATTTGAACGGACGACGGACCACGGACGAAAAGCGATTTGAATAGTCCACCATCTGATGGTGGTGGGTTAAAAATCTCATTTGAACGGACGACGGACCACAGATGGAAAGCGATTTGAATAATCCACCATCTGATGGTGGTGGGTAAAAATCTCATTTTAACGGACAACGGACCACGGACGGAAAGCGATTTGAAGGGTCCACCATCTGATGGTGGGTGGTTAAAAATCTCATTTGAACGGACGACGGACCACGGACGAAAAGCGATTTGAAAAGTCCATCATCTGATGGTGGTGGGTTAAAAAAACTCATTCGAAATGACCACTCCTTTAAGATCAAATACTGTCAACCAACTTTCTTAAGCGGCCATTAAATTTCACGACTTTCAAATTAAAATAAGTTTGCGAAGATTAATATTTGCAAATTTTACAATTGAATGCTATTTTTTATCAATACATCTTGTGGATATTAGTTCGCCGAGTTAAACGTTCGCGAATTTACTTGGATCGCGAAATTCATGACAGTAAATCGCACGCGAATGACAGTTGTTTACAGTACAGATATATATTACTATGAATCAATTTGTTTCCGTGTGCAATCAAATTTCGAGTATTTTCGAGCAATAAAATTTCACAGAATTAAATCATCACAGAAGTATTTCAACTACAACTGATATAAATATTTTCCAACTGTAACCCAAAAAAACGCTAGACACGAAAATGTGAAATTAAATTACCACGAAATAAGTTGGTTGATATTAACGAAACCACTACTACCGATATTTATATTAATTTATAATACATCAATTTTACTGTGATGAACTTTTCCATCGGCTTAAAAACTAAATGTTATATCAAACGAAGAGCCGCAAAGCGTTGCAGTATCCCCCGCGCTCTACAGTTGGTACGAAAACCCAAATACATATATATATAAATCAATCTCAAAGTAAGTAATTGAAGTATAACTTTAAATATATGGTGACGTAAAAATATCGAAAATGAGTGACTTTGCTCCCCCTTTTGGATTTGACAAGAAGTTCAAAAATATGTTTTTCAAGATGGTTGCTATGTCGGTCATCTTGGATGTCAGAATCATTTCAGATAAAGTTTTAGATAAATCACACTGGTATATGTAGAACTTATATGTAATAAGAAGTTAAAAATGTGTTTTCAAGATGGCAACCATGGCAGCCATCTTTGATTTCACATCATCTTGACAAAAAAAACCACTTGGTCAGGACAGCGTCAGAATCTTTTCAGGGAAGTTTCACCCAAATGACATTGGTAGAACTTGAGAACAAGTTCAAAATAGGAAAATTTTACAGCGGTTCACGGCATACGACAACGGACGAATCACGATTGCTATATTACATATCCAATAACTAGAAAATAATTTTACTTTCTGAGGATACTCGTATAACACAGAAATCTTCCTCCTTTCTGACCTACACACCCAAAACACTCCTTACCCATAGTATTTTATTGGCATTTTCCATACCAAAAATATTTTATCATTTCTGATATTGTTTTAGTTTACAATGTACTTTCAAAATGCTTGTAAGAATCAATGTATATCATTTTAAATTTTAATAGCATGCTCTGTTTTGTTTCAGTTCTTATAATACATTTTATATTCTATAAAACATTTCATATATTTTTTACTTCAGTTTTGGAAAGAAAGAATAATTTTGAGTATTTGTTGTAGAACCGAGACAAATTGGCCTACCTACCTCCCCAACACTGTCTAGTATGGGTCGGTAGAGGGGAAACAAACAATTTATTTATTGGGTTGGTCTCATCCATCAAAATTTTTCAATATTAGCTTATCTTAAAGCTGACAATGCAAGTTAATAACATGCAGTTGAAATTGAAAAAAAAAATCAAATTAAATATTTTTTTACAAAAATTGTTTCTAAGACATACCTAGTTATGACATTGTCGTATCCAAGGAAGTGGCAGCCATTTTTCGTTTGCTCTGCTTAGTAACCTTCACTGGCCAGCCCCCTATATAAAGCACAGGACTTGACACACGTGCGTCATTCTAAACATATCTTGTCTCAGATACACATGCCCCGATATTGCAAATAACAATGTCAAATTGAAAATAAACACTGTACTCACCTGACAAAGTTTCATTGCAGTATTACATGAATGTGTTGTCAGCTAGATCCCAAAATATGTCCAATTCAAGCTAATAAAACACTTCAATATACACTAGGATTTACACGTATATCGAAACCTGTGTGTCCTTGATAGTTGTCGCACGTTCGGGACACCACTTTACAGCAGAAAAAAGGAGGAAACAGACCACCATCTACATATATGTACCTCCCCAACACTGTCTGGTATGGGTCGGTAGAGGGGAAACAAACAATTTATAAGGGTTGGCCTCACCAATCAAAATTCTTCAATATTAGCTCATCTTAACTTTACACCTGACAGAAGGAGAAAACAGACCACCATCTACATATATCTACCTCCCCAACACTGTCTGGTATGGGTCGGTAGAGGGGAAACGAACAATTTATAAGGGTAGGCCTCATCAATCAAAATTCTTCAATATTAGCTCATCTTAACTTTACACCAGACAGAAGGAGGAAACAGACCACCACCTTATCAAACCGATTAAAGAGAAAAACTCCTTTTTACTTTTTTTTCATTATTTTATTGTAATGTAATAACAATATAAAATCAGAATGGTGAACATAACAAGTATCAATATTAGAGTTTTCCATCCTATGGCTTTAAAGACCCACTACCTTTCTGAAAAAATTCTCTAAAAAGTTTCTTAAAACAATAATAACATAAGAAAACTTATATTGAATGCTTAAGATGAGGTTACAAACCAAACAAATGCAAGATTTCCTGCAACATCTTTGTTAACAGTGAGGTTTCATTTTGCTTTCACAGTAATAATCAAGTAATACCAGGTAATTAGGACGAAGGTGGGAAACATAAAGACGACCCGCATTATGAACATTAAATTCAATTAATTTTATTTATATTGTTCAGAAGGCGACAATAAGTGTAGTATAAACGGTAGACTATATAATAACTTCAACAACTCCTCAAAATGTTTAATCTCATTTTACATTTCTATTTTAAAAATTGAAAGTCGTTTCGGAAAAGTATTGGGCCTTTAACTGAAAAGCAGCAATCGTAAAGAAACTTGAAATGTCAGCATGTATATTGTAATTCAGGAGAATACAATATAACCCTCAAGGTTTATGGAGAAAAAAACATGACATATGATACAAGAAAAAAAGTTTATCTAGATTATATTCTGTATTACAGAGTTATCTGCCCCTGCAAGTAGATATTGATTATGATGTAATGTATTTGCCAGCGTAACATCATTCTTTTTAAAAGAAAAAGCTGCGTATTTTCCTCACGACGTCACAATCAATATCTACCTGCATGGGAGGTAACTCTGTAATAAGCAAAGACGGAATATCTCTCGGAATAACCGTTTCTTGGAAGAACTGATGTGAGGGATGAACTTTCAGTAAGAGAAACAGAGCATGGATAAATATTTAGCCAATGAAGGTCAAAGGTCAAAACACAGGTTGATGTTTTTACGTGTACATATTTTACATATTTTTTAAGCTTAACCTCAATAAGAAATTAGAGTTATGCTATAAATATTCATATTTTAGCGCTTTCCGCCCTGAAAGTCCTGTACTAAAATAAGACTATTATTATTATATTTTCTGTCTATGCTTTATAACTGTAATAGTGTTGCGCAACATTTGCAAAAGCCATCTTGTGTGCTTGAATTTTAAGATATCTTTTTCATTTGAAAATATTTTATTGTCAGATGTTGAAGACAATGGGAATTTAAGGCTACAGACAACATGTCTATACATGCCTCTCCCTTAAATTAGATAGTAAAATTACAGCACAAGAAATGAATGGGCCATTTTGTAAATATACACACCTATATACGCCTATATATGCCTCTACACGCCCATACATGCCTATAAACGTCCTATCCCTTAAATTAGATTGTACCAAACCACTTTACAGTACAAGAGATGAATGGGTCTGTGTGTGCAGAACAACTGGTTCACTGTTTTTAACACGTTATTTTAGTATAAATCCTAACAGAGCAGTACACTGTTAACCTCCATTCTTTCGCAGTTAAATTTCACGATTTTCATTTCAAAACAAGTTAACATTTACTGATTTCTAATGTACATACACAGTATGCAATACAAAATAGAAGAACAAAACATTAGAACCATACAAATACTATCAGAATTCATATAATTGATAACAAATTATATATCATTTCTAAATGAAAATACAAGAGCTTTACAAACTAATCAGAATTTGTTAACATAGTATACATGTATGTTTTACTGAAATCTTTAACTCTTCACCCCTAGAGTCACACTTGAACTCTTCTTATTCAAACACTGGACCAGTCTATTACAGAGTTTTAGGGGTTAATAAGTTAATCAATGAAAAAGACAAGTCTCCATAAAATAATGATGGGATTATACAATCGTTCTTTGCCACTGAGTCAATTTAAATACAGTCAAACCTCATTATCATAAATCATGGATCGAAACTAAAGATAGTCATTTAGTCTCAGATTAGTAAAAAATCTTCAAGACTAATTTAGTCTAGTAAATGTCCCTTATCTGTTAATCCTGTGGACTAGTTGTGGTTATCTATTATTTAACACGTAAGAAATCACTGGTAATCAAGACCCTAACTGATTTTCCTATCAATGAAAAGGATTTTTTTTTTTTTCATGAGGTTTTTCCACTGTTATAGAATAGGTAAATTGATGCCAAAATTAACAGAAATATTTATGAAAAACTCTGAAAATGGGTATCGCAAACATTCAGGAAGTAAGTGCATTTTTTGCAAGTCTAAGATAATTAATTCTTGCAGTGTCAGGACTAGAAGCAATGCCACAGGAATAGTAGCAATGCCACAGGACTGGTAGAATTTTTACTAGTCCTTAGGACTTATATACAGCTAATGTTAGTTTTTTAAACCTAGCCCATGGCAGAACTTTGAATAATCCAAGTATTCAATGTAGGTGTAACATTGTACATATATTTACATTCACTTGTCACTGTTAACCATCTGTCTTTTGCAACTAAATATTTGACTTCATGCAGTGTCAGAACAAATGCGTGAAGATCAACTTTCATAGATTTACAAATTGAATGCAATTGTTTATATTTATCAGTAAGATATATATATACACATTCAAGGGTGATTGATAATCACAAATTTTGCGATCAAGGCAAAATTATCTCCACAAATTCTTGCACAATTAAATTGAAAGGTATCTCAATTCAATTTCAAATCTGCGAAACATAATCTCTGCCAAAATTCTTTCGAAACAAAAAATCGCAAAATTTAGTAGATGTGAAAGAAGGTTGGTTTTCAATAATCATACAAGAAAATATGTTGACTAATAATTAACAACTTTGACTTAAAGAGATTCCTTTGTGTAAACAAAACAAACTTCTCAACTCTTGCTTAACATCAATTTCATCCTCCAAGAAATTCTGCACAAAATGAAAAAAAATAAAAAATTCTTAACGTCACAATCTTTATCCTCCATTGGAATCTACAATTAGTCCATCATATTCCGTACTTTCATATTAAAAACTTATCTGCCCTTGCGGGTAGGTATTGATTGTGATGTCATGTGTTTTAGAGGGCAACTTCACACTTTTTCAGAAAAATGTGCTCAAAAACTAATGACATCACATTGATATTCCTATCAACAAGGGAGATAACTCTGTAAACATTCAAAGGGGTTTGTCCAAGTTTCTGTGACAGAATTCCTTCCGTTCCAGAAAATGTTTTAACAGTAAATGTGTGATTCCATATATAAATCCCTACTGATCTGTTAAAAATCTGTCTGGTGACATCCCACTGTACAAACTCTATAGTTAAACATCTGTTAGGATCTGGTGACATCCCACTGTACAAACTCTATAGTTTCATCTGTTAGGATCTGGTGACATCCCACTGTACAAACTCTATAGTTTAACATCTGTTAGGATCTGGTGACATCCCACTGTACAAACTCTATAGTTTAACATCTGTTAGGATCTGGTGACATCCCATGTACAAACTCTATAGTTTAACATCTGTTAGGATCTGGTGACATCCCACTGTACAAACTCTATAGTTTAACATCTGTTAGGATCTGGTGACATCCCACTGTACAAAACTCTATAGTTTAACATCTGTTAGGATCTGGTGACATCCCACTGTACAAACTCTATAGTTTAAACATCTGTTAGGATCTGGTGACATCCCACTGTACAAACTCTATAGTTTAACATCTGTTAGGATCTGGTGACATCCCACTGTACAAAACTCTATAGTTTAACATCTGTTAGGATCTGGTGACATCCCACTGTACAAACTCTATAGTTTAACATCTGTTAGGATCTGGTGACATCATCACTGTACAAACTCTATAGTTTAACATCTGTTAGGATCTGGTGACATCCCACTGTACAAACTCTATAGTTTAACATCTGTTAGGATCTGGTGACATCCCACTGTACAAACTCTATAGTTTAACATCTGTTAGGATCTGGTGACATCCCACTGTACAAACTCTATAGTTTAACATCTGTTAGGATCTGGTGACATCCCACTGTACAAACTCTATAGTTTAACATCTGTTAGGATCTGGTGACATCCCACTGTACAAACTCTATAGTTTTTAACATCTGTTAGGATCTGGTGACATCCCACTGTACAAACTCTATAGTTTAACATCTGTTAGGATCTGGTGACATCCCACTGTACAAACTCTATAGTTTAACATCTGTTAGGATCTGGTGACATCCCACTGTACAAACTCTATAGTTTAACATCTGTTAGGATCTGGTGACATCCCACTGTACAAACTCTATAGTTTAACATCTGTTAGGATCTGGTGACATCCCACTGTACAAACTCTATAGTTTAACATCTGTTAGGATCTGGTGACATCCCACTGTACAAACTCTATAGTTTAACATCTGTTAGGATCTGGTGACATCCCACTGTACAAACTCTATAGTTTAACATCTGTTAGGATCTGGTGACATCCCACTGTACAAACTCTATAGTTTAACATCTGTTAGTATCTGGTGACATCCCACTGTACAAACTCTATAGTTTAACATCTGTTAGGATCTGGTGACATCCCACTGTACAAACTCTATAGTTTAACATCTGTTAGGATCTGGTGACATCCCACTGTACAAACTCTATAGTTTAACATCTGTTAGTGATCTGGTGACATCCCACTGTACAAACTCTATAGTTTAACATCTGTTAGGATCTGGTTGACATCCCACTGTACAAACTCTATAGTTTTAACATCTGTTAGGATCTGGTGACATCCCACTGTACAAACTCTATAGTTTAACATCTGTTAGGATCTGGTGACATCCCACTGTACAAACTCTATAGTTTAGTTTAACATCTGTTAGGATCTGGTGACATCCCACTGTACAAACTCTATAGTTTAACATCTGTTAGGATCTGGTGACATCCCACTGTACAAACTCTATAGTTTAACATCTGTTAGGATCTGGTGACATCCCACTGTACAAACTCTATAGTTTAACATCTGTTAGGATCTGGTGACATCCCACTGTACAAACTCTATAGTTTAACATCTGTTAGGATCTGGTGACATCCCACTGTACAAACTCTATAGTTTAACATCTGTTAGGATCTGGTGACATCCCACTGTACAAACTCTATAGTTTAACATCTGTTAGGATCTGGTGACATCCCACTGTACAAACTCTATAGTTTAACATCTGTTAGGATCTGGTGACATCCCACTGTACAAACTCTATAGTTTAACATCTGTTAGGATCTGGTGACATCCCACTGTACAAACTCTATAGTTTAACATCTGTTAGGATCTGGTGACATCCCACTGTACAAACTCTATAGTTTAACATCTGTTAGGATCTGGTGACATCCCACTGTACAAACTCTATAGTTTAACATCTGTTAGGATCTGGTGACATCCCACTGTACAAACTCTATAGTTAACATCTGTTAGGATCTGGTGACATCCCACTGTACAAACTCTATAGTTTCAACATCTGTTAGGATCTGGTGACATCCCACTGTACAAACTCTATAGTTTTAACATCTGTTAGATCTGGTGACATCCCACTGTGCAAACTCTAAGTTATAACATCTGTTAGTATAACTGGTGACATCACATGCACAAGCTCTATAGTTTACATCTGGTGACAATCTCACTGTACAAACTCTATAGTTTAACATCTACATAGTGATCTGGTGACATCCCACTGTACAAACTCTATAGTTTGTAACATCTGTTCGTTAGGATCTGGTGACATCCCACTGTACAAACTGGTACTATAGTTTTCTATAGTATAACATCTGTTAGGATCTGGTGACATCCCACTGTGCAAACTCTATAGTTATAACATCGTGTTAGTATCTCGGTGACTCACACTGCACAAGCTCTATAGTTTAACATCTGTTAGGATCTGGTGACATCCCACTGTACATAATTCTGGTGACTCTATAGTTTTAACATCTGTTAGGATCTGGTGACATCCCACTGTGCAAACTCTGTAGTTTTTTAACATCTGTTAGGATCTGGTGACATCCCACTGTACAAACTCTATAGTTTTAACATCTGTTTAGGATCTGGTGACATCCCACTGTACAAACTCTATAGTTTAACATCTGTTAGGATCTGGTGACATCCCACACTGTACAAACTCTATACGTTTAACATCTGTAGGATCTGGTGACATCCCAACTGTACAAACTCCTATAGTTTATACATCTGTTAGGATATCTGGGTGACATCCCACTGTAGCAAACTCTATAGTTTAACATCTGTTAGGATCTGGTGACATCTCACTGTACAACAACTCTATAGTTTAAATACTCTGTTAGGATATGGTGAATCCCATCTGTACAAACTCTAGTAGATCTGGTGACATCCCACTGTACAAACTCTATAGTTTAACATCCTGTTTAGGATCTGGTGTGACATCCCACTGTACAAACTCTATAGTTTAACATCTGTTAGGATCTGGTGACATCCCACTGTGCAAACTCTATAGTATAACATGTGTTAGTATCTGGTGACATCACACTGCACAAAACTCTATAGTTTAACATCTGTTAGGATCTGGTGACATCCCACTGTAGGATCTAGGGTGACAAAACTCTATAGTTTTAACATCTGTTAGGATCTGGTGACATCCCACTGTGCAAACTCTGTAGTTTAACATCTGTTAGGATCTGGTGACATCCCACTGTACAAACTCTATAGTTTAACATCTGTTAGGATCTGGTGACATCCCACTGTACAAACTCTATAGTTTAACATCTGTTAGGATCTGGTGACATCCCACTGTACAAACTCTATAGTTTAACATCTGTTAGGATCTGGTGACATCCCACTGTACAAACTCTATAGTTTAACATCTGTTAGGATCTGGTGACATCCCACTGTACAAACTCTACAATTAGTTTAACATCTGTTAGGATCTGGTGACATCCCACTGTACAAACTCTATAGTTTTTTAACATCTGTTAGGATCTGGTGACATCCCACTGTACAAACTCTATAGTTTAACATCTGTTAGGATCTGGTGACATCCCACTGTACAAACTCTATAGTTTTAACATCTGTTTAGGATCTGGTGACATCCCACTGTACAAACCTCTATAGTTAGTTAGGATCTGGTGACATCCCACACTGTACAAACTCTATAGTTTAACATCTGTTAGGATCTGGTGACATCCCACTGTACAAACTCTATGTTTAACATCTGTTTAAATTTAGTGACAGTCCCCCACTGTGCAAACTCTTCGTTTAAACACCAGTTCATCTGCTATATCGACATCCCACTGAAAAGAACAAAATTTAAAACTCTTAATTGAGACAGACAGTATATATGCATTTATCACATAATATTGCATATGTCACTAGTGTCCTATGACCAAGTCCCGATTTCTCGAAACAAACTGAAGTCCAAAACTGACTAAGTTTTCATATAAGTTACATACATAGAAAAACTTAAGTTTTGACTTTAGTCTTTTGTTTCGAGTAATCAGAGCCTGTAGTGATTTTTAATGGTTGGAAATTCATTGTGACATCATTACAGAAAAAATACAATAACGGCAGGAAAAATGACGTGACATCATGATTTCGAGGACCGGGACAAAATGGGGACCACCGCTAGATTTTCGCTATACATTTTGACATAAGATTCTTTAAAATTCAGGTTATTGTGGTCATGGGATAAAAAGTTGTGTTGAATTCATATGAGATTTAAGTAAACCCGTCTCGCAAAAATCAAAACTTCTAAGAATCACATTTCATCCATTCTTTTGTGAAATGAACTCATGTAAGATCCTATATATATACCTGAAATAGTAACATTTAGTCACTATTTGATTCACTTTCAGTAACATACAAGTCTACACATTCTGATTTTTAGCTACAATCTAAAACGTTTTAAACTGTCAAGCTACAAATTTTTCTATTAAAATAAAAAAATAAATATTCAAGATTACAATTAGTTACGTTTTATTTTGGAACACAAAACGAGAAAATGTGTTTATAAAGGGAGGAAGCAATTAATTATAAACATTATTCTAATCAATTGCATGTAGTAACATTTTCTGAACTGGTGCCAATGAAGTGTTTCTAACTCTCAGTAAGAGTCATCCTTGATACTCCAGGGGTTCCTATAACTTACAATACCTACACCCCTGGGCTATCTCATAGTAAAATTGGAGGCAGCTCAGCGGAAAACATCTGAACCAATCACAGGCCTGCTATGATTTCATTTGAAGACTGCAGATAGAGTGACGCCCAATATCAAAGCCACACAGCCAACCACAGTGTACCGTTATATGGTTCTTTTGATGTACATAAAAGGACTGAACTACCTGTTCTGTTCTGTTGCCTGTAGTAGTTTTATCATGAGATAATCCAGGGGTGTAGAGATTGTAAGTGATCGGAACCCCTAGAGTATCAAGGATGACTCTTACTGAGAGTTAGAAATACTTCATTGGAACCAGTTCAGAAAATGATAAGGATTTACAGTAAAATTTGATATTACACACGATTTTGATTCTGAGCTGAGTCTAAGTTACAACTACTGATGGGAAGGTGCTATCTATTTTTAGTAACATTTGTGATACATACCAAAATAAAAAAAAATAAAAAAATGTTACTAAGAAAAAGTGAAGAAATTTAATTTGCAGGTATTCAGACGAGTAGACATAAAAAACAAGTGTTAGCTTCCCAAAAAGCTAAGAAGGCTACCATACAGTATTGTTTATTAGGAAGCAATGATAGGAAAGCTTGACAAATTGTTCTTTTCACAGTTACCTAGGGTAGCTGCCATAGTTCTTATTCTCATTTTTGAATAATGATAATTCAAATGCTTTCACATTCATTGTAAAAGATTCAACTTTATGATATTCATGAAAGGGCCACTAGGCTACCTTTCCGAAACAAAAAAATTAAAAATCTTTTTATAACAATTATAATATAATAAATTGAAGTTTTGCCTTGTGGCGCAGAAATGGTCAACTAACCCATTGCAATTATGACGACGCCAGGAACATAATACAACCTGCGATATGAAACTTAACCTTTTATTTATTTCAATAAAGTTGTTCATAATGTGAAGAGGGCCTTTTCCTTATGCTAACAAGTTTTCGTCAAATATACACTATACTGATATACATTTACATGTACTTGGACAAGTTGGTGAAATACATAGTATACAAGCATAACTTTTCGGTTAAAACTGTACTTACTTTAGCGCATACAGTTCCACAAATATCCCCTAAGTAAAGCCTAACTTTGTTTCAGCATCTCCCATGTACGGACAGTTTTTACAAGTAGGTCATGACCATCTAGCGTACAGTACCAGTTAGGCTATATCTAGATGCTCCACGCGCTCCCAGCAATGTTTCTATTCAGTACGTGTAGCGACGCCTTATGTGATTTCTGAGAGTAATGTCCAACAACCAGAAAAAACATTCAGACTTCTCTGGGTTTATCTAATGATAATTTGTTTGCAATGATTTCCCCACTGGTACCCCTTACACACATGAAATCTTCAACAACAAGTAACCAATTTTTTGTTTGCCCTGCAGGTAGGGCGTTAGAATTGTACCTGCTGTCCTTATTGCATGATCGTAAAAGGCGACTAAATTTAGGATCTTATCTTTTCTATTCTTCCTAACTTACTTTATCTTTCCTAATGCCTCCATTGGCACGCCTCACTTTTGGCCTTGAGATGAGCGTTCGCCCCTGTGAGGAAGGCTCTGGTTTCTGTCCCCTGGCCGAGACAGACCAACGTCTATAAAAGTTGTAGTTTCTGCTCCTGCTTAGCGTTCAGCATAACGGGAGTGGGACGACTGGTTTGCCAGTTGTCAGTATAATGTGACCGGGGGGGGAGTGTTGTTTTGTGTCTTCAGTTGCATGCTTCAGTGATATAGCACTATAAAAAGGGCAACAGTTCCACTATACAAGAAGACACAACATGAATTACTGCAGTCTCCCAAAACACCCACCTCGCACAACATTCACGCAACACACCGCATACATAGTTATTAGGAAGCCGTCCTTTCATGACCATAGCTGTTAATAGGACGTTAATTAATCAAACAAACAACACACGTAAATCATTTGGGAAAGCCAATCAAAGTGCAGTGATAGGAAAGGCCACGCGCCCTGTGCCATACGCGCATTTGTTGGATAAATGACGCATCAAAAAACATACTTAGACATTTTGATTGATCATCGGTAAGATATTATGGTTTTTGAGACGGACCCCGGTTTCTAAACACGATGATGTAAGGTCTTTTTTTATTGGTTCCCCACCCGCTGATTTGTCAAATGTATACAGAGGTTATATGACGCGTATTACAAACCACTAATGCATTGAAATATCGAGTTTTGTTTATCGTTTTTTTAAGTAAATGTAACTATATATCGTGTTCTGCTTTCGAGTGTAAGCGATTTTCATCTAAATAAGCGACTTGTCACGTGACACTCAGCAATGGTATAAGCGGTCCGATGTAAACAAAGATGTCATAACGCAAAATCTGATACTGTTCAGGGAGTTCCCTGCGTTAGAACCTAGATGTAAATCTGATACTGTACTTGCTGGTCGAAATCATCTATGAGAGATAATTTCCATTCTTTTCACTCAACAGCTTGAAAGCGACAGAGACACTTTCTTTAGCATCCCCCCGATGTGGTCGATCACATTCATGTAACTTTATCTGAAGAACACCTGAACAAGTCAACCACGTGCATTACGCTAGTAATCTTCATCATCTCTTCCGTATTTGGAGACAGAAACAGTAAAATTCGTAAGCGTTCATTTCGTTTTGTTTCTACATTAAATAAATTGGTCTTTGGGTCGGTATATGAACTACATACCACTTATGTTTCTGATTTTGTATTTGACAAACAATGACGCATGAAGTGAACTAGGTAACTTGTCTGTGTATTTCTGCTAACATACAAATAATCAATGTTTTGTTTTACAACAAGAAAAAAAAAGTTTAATATTACTTCAAATTTTGAAGCAGTTTCTGGTTAAATTATCAGTTAACAAATTCATCTGCTAGCATTATTTACTTATTTGCTGAATCAACAGTACACTGACTAATGAGTGACTAATAAAACATTGATGATACATGCTGATGTTAATTTTTGTTTTCGCCTCAATGTCCCTAGAAAATGTTGTTTTGGCGCATTGTCTGATCAAATGTCCCATCGAAATTTTTATTTTAAGGGGACTTTAGTGATACATGTCCATCTGAACGTATGCATTTTGATATGTTTTTACATACCGTAAATCTGTTCAATTGCAAATTTACTTGAAACCTGCAGTCCGCTAATTATGTCATGTTCATCATTAGATGTTTTGCAACACTACGGTCAATTAGACAGAATTGTAACCCTAGATCTGACGACAAAGTTGTCTAGAGCTTTATATATCTGCCATTGCAGCTAGTTAATATATGCCCGGTATTATTTCACTGCTTCTTGATAATCTCAATTCTTCAACATTTTGAGTCTGCTGTGGATGACTAGCAAATATTGGGTCCTGTTATTTTAGAATTTAACAAAATATTAACAAGTTTTTCAATAAAAAGTTATAGAGTTCTCTAACATAAACTTAAAGAATTTTGTTAAGTTCAAGTCAGTTGTGGAGTCTTGTATACAAGTAATTTGAGTTAATATATAAGCATCATTTTTAATCTTTTTATTTTTAATTTTTATCAATATTTTAAGCTCATGTTTCCATTTTTTAAATCAGAGATAATAATTGTCTTAATAAAATCTAGCCTTATTAGTGATTACACTTGTCTCTTAAACTTCATATATACACATGTATATTATGTACAAATGTATTGTGTATGCATGATTGTGTAACAGGAGAGGAGAAAATGTAGCGGCCAGATCGCGATTCGAACCCGGGACCCTCAGAACACTAGCCGAGTGCTCTACCGACTGAGCTACCTGGTCTCCGATGATCGACCAGTCCAATCCCGCTACACTCCTCCCTCCTTTCTCGAAGTCTTCGCCCTCAAAGACATATGAGAATCTTCCAAATACCACCAACATGGGTTATTTAGTTGGGCGCCAATTTTGTAACAGGAGAGGAGAAAATGTAGCGGCCAGACCGGGATTCAAATCCGGGACCCTCAGAACACTAGCCGAGTGCTCTACCGACTGAGCTACCTGGTCAACGATGATCGACCCAGTCCAATCCCGCTACAATTGTATCTCTATATTGATTAGCTACTGTTGTAGCAGAGTCAGTCAGAAGGTGATATCTTTTCCTCTACAACAGTAGCTATATATTAATTGATTACATCAATATGCTAATTCATTGTCATGTATGTTACACACTATACAAAATCCTACATACCGTTATGTTTTGTGATGTGACACTCCATTACCACGGTATCCATATGGACAATTTGGCAAACTAAATCTGTTACACCTACTGACTTAAATGCAATTGTATGCCATAAAATTAGAAAATAATGCTAGCAGTTAATTTTTGTCAACTTCGAATTTGAAAAGGAAACTGCTCCAAAATATAAAGTAATG